>NC_056731.1:333700537-334000537 GCF_019279795.1 Protopterus annectens
TTCCTTACTGTAGCTGGTTTAATGATCTTGAAATCTCTTCTTTATTATTTATTGACATTAGATTACTGGGAAAGTCTGACTAGGTAGAAGGCCATTTTCAGCGGAGGCGCAAGGAGAAAAGCTTCAAATCATTACAAAACATTTTGAGAACAATAATTTTACAAGCTTCAAAAATAAAACAAAAACATCATCATTGTTATTATTCATTTCAATTAATCGAAAGTAAACTTTTATGTATTGATCTTTTCTTTTTATTTATCTTTCCGTTTTTGTCATTCTTTTTTGTACCTGTATTTAGTAATAAATGTATTAAACATGCTAAACTTGAACTTGAATTAATATGATTTCTATTTTGGCTCTTTGAAATGGTGAATCTAAAATTTTAACTTTAAAGATATTCTAGCAGATATAGGGGGATCTGCATAACACTGCCAGTGTATATTGAATAGATTTTATGCATTTTTGTTGGATGTGTATATATATATATATATATATATATATATATATATATATATATATATATATATATATATATAAAACAAATGCAGCAACCAGCGCAATCACCAGGGCTGTCATAAAATTAAAACTTTAATACATTAAAACATTCGTAACGATTAGCACTTTCGGATGTGAACTCAAATAGTTTTAATCGACTGACAAGTGCTCATGCTAGTACTTCTTCTGATAATAATGTTAATGATTTGGGTGCTAGATGTAAAGAAGGGATGCAAGCTCCTTTGGTTTTTCTCATACCCTTGTTACCTCTTCCCCTGCCATGTGCAACTATACAGAAGAACAATCGTTCCACAAACAGGGGGAGAAAGAGGAGGAAATTTTCGAGAGAACGCAACTGAATACTAATGAAGAAAGCGACAATAATGGTTTGGTTGTAAACTTATGTAACTTCTCCCTTTTGATGCACCTTAATAAAGGGCTGCCATTTATTCCTATGACAAGCTCTCGACTGAGTGATGTCACAGTGGACCTGAGACATTTTGGAAGGAATATCATGTTAAAAAATATTTCTGGCAATGAGCCGCATGACAGTGTGAAATCATTGGTTAAATTCAACACCTTCATTTCACAAAATGTTCTGGTTATAGACACTTTCTTAAAAGTGTGTGAAGGGCAGATATCTCATATCAAAACATTAGAAGAATTGTTGGTGACACACCATGTTTCTCATAAAGGAATAGTAAAAACTTAAAGTAGATGTTAAGTAATAGGTCTTTGACCAAATTTAAGCTGATTTCCAACAAAAAAGGAACTTTTCCATGGTGTATGTGTACCTACTGCAAATACATTTTAACTTCAGATGTTTTTGTACATCCAGTGAATGGTAAAATATACAAGCTGAGATCTTATGCAGACTGCAGGACCAGAAATTTTATTTATGCTGCTTGCTGTGTTTTATGCAGTTCCTTTTATGTTGGCAAGACTAATTGGCAGTTTAAGTAATGCATTTCAGAACATATGTGACATTAGGTTACATGATTCTAAGAATCCTTTGATGAAACATATACTGGAGAATAATGGTCTCAGCTTTTACTTCTTGGCCCTACAGGTCATTATTGAGGATACAAGGGGAGGAGATTTAGTGAATGTTACTGAGACAGCTGAGATGAACTGGATAGGTAACTTACCTGATAAGCTATCTGGGCTTAACAGCAATCTACCTTTCAAATCAGCCCTAAAGGGGCATAGACTGTTGTGATGATTTTGATTTGCTGGTGAAGTTTTTAAACAGAGAATTGTTTGCATGGAAGGTCTGATCTGATGAAGAATACTGAGTTATTGGAAAGCGCTAATCTTTATGAATGTTTTATCATGTTAAAGTTTTAAGGGTGGTTGCACTGGCTGCTGCATTTGTTGCATTTGCTGGATACTTTTTACTACAGTGTTTTCCTTTGATAGCCGGATTCATGTCGTTTTTTGCTTGTTTTATATTATATATATATATATATATATATATATATATATATATATATATATATGGGTTCCATACACTAGATCGAATTTTCACTAATTCAAAATAGTGCATGGAATGCTCACTGCAGCGAAAGTGCACTTAATCGAAAGTACACTTACACAAAATTCAGTGCAACGAACAGGTGTTGTACTGAACTTCCGTGCAGTACTCACGGACCTTAGGGTTAGGGCACGGGTCATATTACCATGACCCATGCCCTAACCCTAAGGTCTGTGATGACTGCAGTACAGTGAAGGACATAGCAATGTCCTCCACTATGGTGCGATAGTCACGAACTTTAGGGTTAGGGCATGGGTTAGGGTAAGGGGATAGCTTTACTAACTATCCCCTTACCCTAACCCATGCCCTAACCCTAAGGTCCATGACTATCGCACCATAGTGGAGGACATAGTTTGTTTTCTATGTCCTCCACTGTGCTGCAGTGTTTTCGGTGAAGTGCACTTACGCAAAAGTTCACTTTCGTTAAAGTGAACGTTCGCAGAAGTGAGGCTTCCTATTACAAGTTCGAAGTAGTGAACTTTCGTTCTTGTAATAGGAATCCATATATATATATATATATATATATATATATATATATATATATATATATACACACACACACACACACACACACACACACACACACACACACACACACACACCCTAGTACAGCCTTAAGTGAAAAAAATGTCATGTGCTCTTTTTGCTGGATGTAGTAAAACCATCTACCACCTCAATAACTGTATAAACATGTACATATGTGAATTTAGAAAACACTATCACTCCATTTCTCCTGGGGCCATTGTAGGCCTTATAATATAATACATATTGCCTATATTCCCCTATTATAACCCTGTTTCCTCTTGCATTATCACTATCTGGTACTATATCTCTCAGCCTCTTAGTGCAAGAAATCTGGATAATGCCAAAAATTATAGGGGGGGGGGGGGACAAAGGCCCAAAATTTGGGACAGATTTTAAATATTTCTCTTATAAACTCATACAATTGCCAGAATAACAGGAATTATGTTAACATGCATTTTCTGAAGTATATGAAGTTTGAAAGTGAAATGTATGTCATTATTTAGTGACTTCAATCCTCAGTGATTTGCCAGGAAACCATAAATAGCATGAGCAACAAACCAAAAATATGAGGCAACAATCTGGACTTTCTGTGAAAATATGGACAGTTGAGAGGAGTGTCTGGACCTGTTAGTGTAATACCCTTCACATCTCTTCTGCCATCATGTTCTGCAATGCATACATAAAACAATTAATTTGCTTGTATTGTTTCTGAATCATATTTTGTTCCCTCAGCAGTGTTAAAGGGCTGGATGCATGTGTTGCTTCTTCCATTTTTCCTCATTCATTACTTGGATACAAGAGTGTGTCTCCCCGTTATGCGCAGAAATAACATCCCTGTGGTCAGTCTTTGCATCTCTTCCCTGTCTCGTTTGGAATGTGCTGAAATGGAATAATAATAATGTTAACTTTAACATCCAATAAGCTGAATAAACAAATTCAAGGTATGCCAATGCTAAGCATCAGTATATCTAGATCTGCTTTCAGGTTTCTTTCTTATGCTTGAATGTGAACCAGTAATATTGATGCTTTCAGCCCTATCATGTCAACTTCTCCAAAACTACTGAACTACCTTGTAAGGACTGTGTAACACAATAATGTAACTCAGTAATAATACCATAATGTAACATAATAACACACTGCTTAAATTGTTATAATTTTTTAATGGAAAATATGTCTTTTGTGTTGTATGGTGTCAAATCTGATAATATTCGGCTAAAAGTCAGTCATATTACCTAGGTCTTCATGTTCTCACTGCTGTTTGAATTCTGTCGTATGTACAATACAGCACTCCATAAAATGAGGGGTAAGATAGGAAGCATTTTAACAGAAGTTATATCCTTCAAGAATTACATAGACTTTGACATTTTATATCCTCTAAAAATAAAGATTAAAGAATGATTACTAAAGAATTGAAAATAAGCCTTTCATCTTTGTTATAAGTCTTAGATAACCTAGTTTGAAAAAAAAATATTTGTGATTAGATTCTCAAAGTTGTTTGTTTCCAAGATGCATATAATACTTGATCGAGTGATGATAAAAAAAGGTTTAATTGCCTTTGCAAATGAACAGAACAGCTAAGAACCTATAAAGATTATCATTACAAGAGGCATTATGTTGAGTTATCATGATAATATGCAATAAAGCATGTCAGGCTCTCAAAAAGCAAGCTGTTAGAGAAATATATAGCCAATAACTTTTTATAACTGCTACTGATGTATAAGATTTAATTGCATCATAAAAAGAAAAACAATGAAGTGTGGATTTCATCTGGCTACCACACAGAAGCTAGTTTGCAACAAATCATGTGCAATGGTATATGTCCTTTTTTCTTTCTGTTTTAGTTTTTTTTTTTTATAGCAGGCTTTTATTTATTCTGCAAGACTACAACTACTTCAGCCGTAATCAGACATGCATCAAATAATGTGATCGATGTGAGTATGCTCAGAAATATAATCTACACAAAATGCAGGCTAATATAGTAATCAAATACATAAGAGATTGTTCATATAATTTCATGTCAAGAACAACTTTACTGATGTTGAGAGTAAAAATATACACTAAATAACAAAAGTTCCAAAAATGAATAATCATATACACCCCTCAAATACAGATGAGATTATTTAAACTAGTTCATGTTAAGAGCTAATAGCAATACAAACCAGATGTTAATATAAATATGGGATTTGTTTAGTATTAATATAAATAATCTACAGAAAAATACGGACTGCAAACTTACATCTAGTGAAATAAGTACCATTCAAAGTCCAGGAGTCATACCGACTATTATACAATTGTGATTTGGAATGAGGACTACGGCCGTCCACGGTAGAAGTCTGCGTCCTTTAGTGGACTCCTCACTCATTTCCCAGTGGCTTTTATGCTTGTCTCTAAGTTCAGCAACAAGGTTCCAAAAAAAGTCTTTTATTCTGTAGTCTGATATCTCATACTGTTGTAACAAACAACATTCCCAGTTCTATCCAATGGTCATCTTCTACAGCTAGACACTTCCAGCTACTGAGACTACTGAGAAGGAATGCCTTTAGGAATCTAGGCTACTAACAAGGTAAACATCATCTTCCCATAAACAGGAACTGATCAGTTGGCTAGGCATTCGCAAATTCACCCATGGATTAACTGATGTGGCCTTCCTCGAAAGAGAATGCTCAGTCTGAGGATAGGTACTGGAAGGCATAATTGGCTGCATGTCTTAATTTTATTATGTTTGTATCAGACATTTGGAAAGCCTTATGTGTCTTAATGTCAAAAAAAAAAAAAAAACAGTGATGCAGACACCAATGTGCCCAACAGGTCATGTACAAACTCAACAGCCAACATTTACATTATATGGATTGACAGACAATGCCAGAGCATATGAAGGTACCTAGCCTCACATGATTCACATTGCCAACATCATAATGAATAAACAGGAATTCTATTTTTTTCAAAAGTAACAGATTAAAGTGCTATGAACTAAGGATATGTTAAAAGTTAGACATAACTGCATCACATCTGTTTAACATTCAAATAAAGCAGCATATATCCCTTACCACTACATGGGTACCAGACTGTCCTCTGCTGCCCTAATGATCAGATGCAGATGTATTAGAGAAGCATCACTACTGCCATCTCTGCATAACTCACACTGTCTGGGAAGTGCCCAGCCCAACACTATGGACCCTTGGGGGATTTTAATCTTTGCAGCCTGACCTTAAAACTGCTATACTCTAGTAAAATACTAAGCATACCAGACACATGTCACCAAAACAGTAAAAGGAGGGATTTGTATGCCCGACTTCCAAAATTACACACAAAGCTTGAAGCAGAACTAGAAGAATCTGTGTACACAGCTTTACACAGTTTCTGAAACAGCCATTTATCAAGAAGAGTATCCCTTTTCCAACCCCACAAAGACTTTTCCCCTTGATAAGCTTCATCAAAGAGAGAATAATTGCCTTTAATGTATAGTCATGGAAAGTGTGGTCCTCTGTACCCCTCTATCTAGAGTTAGGGATAATTTAAGGCAATGATCTAGCCTGGAATTTATACATGAGACCTAATGTCCATGATTGTGGAGGACCGTCCAACCATCTCAGCAGCAAATACTGGAGGCCAGCTCATCTATCTGAAGATCAATACCCCCACCCCCACCCCACCAAGTTCTGCACTAAGTGCAATGTGGCCCTGTCTATCCTAGGTAGCTACTTTTCTGAAGTGAAATCCTAAAGCAGGGGTTGGAGCCTTGCCAGGATATACTCTAAAGGGGCTATGGGTATGTAGCTCACTGAGTGCACTGGTAAGGTAAAGACTATTACATTAACTGTAGCATACCAATCAAAGAAGACAGGGCTTATTTTATTCCCATGAACTATGCTTTGATCTGATAGATTTGCACAAGAAATTTGTACATCATCATCTTCATCATCAACCACCTTTACCAATTTTCTACCTGCGGTCAGGGTACCATGTCAGTTGTTGCCACCTCTTTTAATTCAATGCCACTCTTCTACTTTTTTCTTCAGTCATACCTGACTATTACAGGTCTTCTCTCACACAGCCCATCCATCACTTTGCTGTACATCCTCATTTCTTCTTGCCTTCTTCCTGTCTCTCCCAAATCTTTTTCATCAGATTGTCTTTTGTTTTCCTGCACATAAGCACAAAATACAGCAATCTGTTCTCATTGGCTTTTTCTACAACTGGAGCTATTTTGGCTTCTGCTTTGATGTCATCATTTTACCATCTCTCCCACAGTGTGCATCCTACCAACTATCTCACATACTTTATCTCCATTACTTCAGGCGTCCCCATACAGACAATTTCAGAATATTAAACAATTAACTGAAACAAATGTCTTTTCAATATCTAATATTTAATATCATTTTCTGTTATTATTATTAGCCTAGTCTATTAGCATTATTATTCTTCAGATATCATCTTTTCTTTTATCTTTTATTTGTGAAACCCATCTAATCTCTATCAATAAAGGAGATTAATACATTTTTACTTTATTTGATATGCAGGATAAAATTCAGTCATATTCTACATTAAGTAGACAAATGGACTTATATGAAGAGCACAGCACTGCATTTGTATTCTGCTTTATAACAGACATAGCTAGAAATGGTTCCAAGTTGGAGGAACCACATTAGACTGAATAATACATAAAAACAACCCTTGCATGCAATGATTAACAGTCAGGACTACATAGGTAGCAGTCTACTGTGTAACATCTGTCACTGTCACCCAACACCTGCCTGTTCAATGCCCTGGACTGTTACATGCACACAGGTCCCTATGAGAAGCATGAGTTTTCAGAAGCTCAAAATTCATATTGTTGAGAAGTTATGATCAAATTTCCAAAAACTCTAAGCTTTTGTATGGCAATCATGGTATAGTGAAGATCGAATAGTTTACCCTTTTCCTCACTGTAGTGCAATCTCAGAGATTATATATATAATATGCAGGGGATGTGGGGGTGCAGGGGGGGGGTGCTTGCCCTCCTGCAAAAATGTAGATTTTTGTTGTTTTTTGAAGTTTGAGTTTTTGGAAACTCGATCATATCGTCTTGACAATATGAATAGACCCATATATATATATATATATATATATATATATATATATATATATATATATATATAGTTATATATTATTCCCTAGCACAACAGTTTATGTGAAGTAATCCATATCACTTGACAGAGCCATTGATATATCAGTTTGAAATAACATCTCAAATTACTCTGTCTGCTATCACTGTGGCATACTTTCATAATGTGAAATGACACTTCACGTCTATAACTATAACATACATAGTAGTTTAATGTATTCCTGATGGGACGATTGAATTACTGATATAGTATATGGAGAGTTGTGGCCAACACATTGACATTTTCTGTTTGTTAAAACCACATTGCTCATTCCCATTCCCACAAACATGTGTCATACTCCCTACAGCTATGTGCTGTATGACACTTGTGCTAAGATGTCCCTCGGGGTGTCAGCAGTTAATGCACAGCTCTTGAGTATGTGTGGGGGTTGAATCCAGCAAGGTGCTAGTATGCATGTGTCAGGAAATAGCAACAGGAAGGACTGGATTATTCAATAGGTCTGGTATGCACACTTCCACTTAGTGGGAACATTAAAGCAGGGAGAGTGCTCGCCTAACTCTGCCACTCCTTTTTAAGGAAAAAATACTCATTGCGACACATTGCCAAGGCTGATTCTTCAGATGTATGATTTATGAGAAATATGTGTCATCAGAAGGTAATGCACAGTTCCAGAATATATGGAATTAGATAGGCAGGTGTTTGAATTGGTTTGAATCAGGCAATGTGTAACTACCATTAGATGGGTAAGAGAATAGTGACAGGCAGGACTGGCTAAGTCAACAGATGTGATGTAGATAGTTCAGCCTAGTGGTACAGTTATGTGACCATAGGATTTTGATCCCTAAAACCCTCTTTTAGTTAAGCCATATCCATTTGAACACACTGCCTAAGTCATCCCTTCAAGTGTGTGCTCTCCAGCACCTGTGAACAGATTCTTCTGTGGCATCAACAGTTAATGCACAGCTCTAGAGTACGTGGACTTAGATGGGCAGGTATTCAAATCTGTCAATTTGTAACTAATAGCAACAGTCAGGACTGGCTCACTCATCAAATAATTCAGCCTAGTAGTAACAATTACATGGCTACAGGATTTTGATCCCACAACCTCCTTTTAGGGAAGCCACATCCTTTCCAACAGACTACTCAAGTCATCCCTTTAAGTGTGTGTGCTTTCTGACAACTGTGATAAGATTTCATATGTGGTGTCAAGAGTTAATACACAGTTCTTCAGACTATAGACTTTGGTAGATGCTTGACTCTGGAAATGTCTAACTACTGTGACTATGTAAAAGAATATTAACAGGCAGAAGTGGCTTATCCCTCAGATTAGATATGTACAAATCAACTTAGGGAAATATTTATGTTGGGAGAGAGATAACCAAGTATTGTACTCTATTTTAGGGAAGACATATGAATCCCAACATACCTCTCCAGTTACCCCTTCAAGTGTATGATTACTGACAACTGTGTTATAACTTCTGTGATAACAAGATCTAAAGAATGGGGGTCTTGATATGCAGCTTTTGAAATCCAGTAATGTGTAAGTGAATACTAATAGATATGAATGCGTTACTCAAGAGATGTGATATGTAACATTTATCTTAGGGGTAGCATTACAACAAGAGAAGGGTTTTAATTCTTCTACCTTTTACATGAGCCCAGATGCATTCAAACACCCTGCTCAAGAAATCCCTTTTAATATTTGCTTTCTATTCACTGTGATAGAAATTCTTTAGTGGTGTTAGCAGTTAGTGGACACTTAGAGACTGTAGCATTAGGGAGACATGGCTTTGTATCTGACAGACTCTAAGCTGCATCATATATATATATATATATATATATATATATATATATATATATATATATATATATATATATATATATATATACAGTATGATATGCATAACCAAATGGGCAGGACTGCTTTACTGCATGGATGTTATGCGTATACAATTTAACTTAGTCCATCATTAGGTGACCTAGCCAGTTGCTTAGGGCCCACTGGTTGGGGGGGGGGTTGTCTGGGGGATGCCACAACATTTTATTTTAATTAAAATAATTTTAAAGAACTTACATTTCTTCTTTAAGGATGCACTCTGCATTCATGTACCTTTCATATAACACACACAAAGCCACACTCTGCATGCATGAGACATGTACACTTAACTTTTCCTTCCCTTTCCTGCTGTTGTTTTTTTGTGCAGAATTCAAATGTGGAAAACTACAACTTGATGAGAGAGAGATAAGCAATTGAGTCCATTCTGTGTGTGTGTAATGGCCTAATTAGGCTGACAGGTTAATTAATTAACTTGCTCTGGCTCAAACCATGTACCTTGATTACAGGGGACAAGAGCCTGAATCCTCTACACCAATTACCAGTCTGCTCACTTAACTATCAGGGGTGCATTTTCAAGGAATGTGAGTTTCATTGCATTTTCAAGGAATTGAGTTTCAGTGCATTTTCAAGGAACTGTAAATTTCAAGGGAAGAGAAGTTTACTGTTCCTCATGCTATGTGTGTCTTCAATGTGCACCTGTTTTGTTTAGCAAATGGTTTTCAGTGTTTGTGCTGTGGAATTTGAAAGCAGTGGTAGGATCACAACAGGTAGCATACTTGCCACTGGCACAGTAGGCTGTGGGTTCTACTCCACCACCATGTGGATAGATTGCTGATACTGCCATGTTTTTAATGGGGAAAATGGGTACTGCACTCCTGAGTGCGTCTTTCTTTGGATGAGATGCCTAGTAACTATGAAACTGTTGCCAGTTGGTCAGCCATTCCCTGTTGCATTATTACCAGCTTACCACTTTTGTTAATGTAACAGGAAATTTATTCTTGAAGGGCAGCAGACACTGAATTTGTACATGAAACACTAAACCGTAAAGTTGTTTGCCAGCAGTAACCTGTTCATTAATTACAGATTGCTTTAATTTGAAATTGTTCAGATGACTTTTACTTCTGCAGAGATTGTGCATATTTACTGATATTGGTGAATTGTTATGACAGAAGTTTGAGTGTCTTTTTATGGTTGAAATGTTCTGAAATGGGTAGTTTTGTCATTATTACTTCATAACATTTTGTTTAATTTCTTATTGGAAAAATATTCAAAACTACAAATTTAAAACACACTCTAACAAGTGTTGCTGTATTATATAAGGAATATAATTTAATGCAATCAGGAAAGTGAATCAAAGAACACATGCATGTTTGCATGGTCCTATAAATGTGTACAAGGGGTCTATGGTTTGAAACTTAATCCGCTACTGTCTAGATGTATTTTTTTGAATGCGGGTTTCAGTGCTGTTTCAATGAATGTGAGTTTCAAGGGCAAAGAAGTTTGTTCTTCATCTTAAGTCTGTTTTCACTGTGACAATGCCTTGTTTTACTTATCAAATGGTGATCAGTTCTTGTGCTATAACATTTGAAATAAACATTTTAAATTAAATCCAGATATCTGTATTCATTCTAGAAGTAAAGATAATAGCATCCACACTGACAGGTATGAGCAGTATTTATGGTAACTGTGGAAAAATAGCCAAGTAATGGGACACTATAATGACTGCAAGGGGAGAGGCTGCTGTTGGGGGGCCCTGATATATTACCTTGCCTAGGCCCACATTGGATCATGATCTGGCTCTGCACTCAGCTGTTATGATTCCACATCTATAATGATTTATGCATCATAACAAGTTATTTTTCTGTTCCACATAATATTTGTGCTTTTGTGGCATATCCTTGAGGTTTGCAGTCTATAAATGATTTTGATGTGTTTTGTGTCTCTTTTCCTACCCTTTTCAACATGCATGGTACTGCCACAACTATTACTGTATCCACTTCAGTACTTGAAGGAAAAGTATGAACAACTGTTCCGTTTGTTCACACATTTATATATTTTTTGTTTTTCAAGTATTAATGCATTTAGACTTTGGCACATGTGCCCATGCAGAGTTCAGAACTTCTATTACTTGCAAATATTTTCCAGTAACATGTTTTTCCTCCTGATGTTTCCTCTTAAACATCCATGAATTCATTCAAAGCATTGTAAAGCAATATAAACATGGATTGCCCAGTTGTTGCTGGATTTCCTCTTGCTTATGTATTCCTGATTTGCCTATCTGTTATTGTGCCATGTGCGAGCACTCACTTCTGGATCTCTAGCTTTTTGTATAAAGTCCTTTGTTTATATCAAACAAACTCATAGGCCAAGCACTTCCTTACCACAACATGACCATGAGCCTGTTCTATGTGCCTTAGTTTTCTGCATATTTGATTAACAACGCTACTTATTGCACAAATATGGGCAATCAAATTAGTTTTAGTGTAACTTGAATACAGCATTAATGCATACCCAGGATAGTCATATTTTAGACTATGTTTTTTAGTCTGTAAGACACTGTAGTCACTGGTATAGCAATTTTGACAGTCACTGATACTTTTTTTTTTCATGAGCTATATAATATTTGTTTCCCTTACTTCTACCTTACACTTTGCTGTTTGTATTACATTTCTTCCTTTTGTTTAATTTCTCCAAATGTTTAGTCTTTTATGTTTGCTAAGAATTCATTTTTCAGCATCTGCAATGTACCCAAAATTGTGTCTTTCTGCAATTCATATATGGTTACCTGTGTTGATAGCTTCTGTAAATATGCCTGAAAATAGCTTTTAGTAGCCCACTTGCTCCTACGGCCACTGGCTCATGGGTAGACAGTACCAAAAAAACTTACGGTACAGCTCTTTTGTCTTGTGAGATTTTACTACGTATTGCCTGGGCTGAAATGATTTAGTCTTTGGATTTGGTTGCCATTACCTAGTGTCCTACTGTATGCTAAAGGAAGCCGTGAAGACTATTTGGAATCACTTAATGGCTTTCAGTCTTGGGACATTTCCAGGTGGTTAATGTTAAATGAGGGGCTACTTATCACTGAATGAGTAGATTTTCATACTGTACACATGGTATTCTTTGTTCTTAAACTATAATATATCATCTTGTCTCCCACCTTGCTATGACAAAGTATGAACAGAGTGCTGCCATTTATGATCTGGTAATAGAGATACCTCCCATATTTAGCAAGCAATAAGACACCAAACACCTAGTCATAGAGCTTTCCTGCAACAATGTATCCACTTTCAGAAGCAGTTTGCTTTCTCATTTGATGCTCCATGTCATCAACATATACTTAGTGTCTGCAAGAGCTGTCTGCGTCACTTATGTGCTGTCATCATGCTCAGTGCTGTACATTGACATCTGTCTGCCCATTTGGTGGGTGTGCTTTTTCACCCCAGGAACAACACTATCACCTTAGGTGTACAGTTTTTTTTAGTTTCATATGAAAGTGGTTTAATAAGCAGAACATATTTATTATATCCAGCCTTCTTCTTCCAGCTTTTCCCGGTTAGGGGTCGCCACAGCGGATCACCTGTCTACTCATGATTGGCAGTGAAGTTTTACAGTGTCACGTTGCCAGCCCGGTGCCCAACCTTCCACAAAAGGCACACATGCACTCACGACTAGGGCCAATTTAGAGTGTCCAATCCACCTATTGCATGTCTTTGGGAGGAAACTGGAGCACCCGGAGGAAACCCACATGGCCACAGGGAGGACATGCAGACTCCGCACAGAAGGCACCCCAGCCGAAGATCGAACCGGAGAAACTCTTGCTGTGAGGTGACAATGCTAACCACTAAACCACCGTGGCCGCCACATTTATTATATCCAGCCTAAAATTATCTATTTTTTTCCTGCCTTACTGAGCTCTGATTGCACAAATATTACCACAAAGAATACTTCACATTCACTAATTTTTACTCCCTGCTGTTGGAATATTATTTTCCTCATAACATTTAGCTTCCTTGTATTATGTTTTGCAGTGTAGTTTTGCTTCTGTGTATCATTAAGAAACCTTTACTAAGGTGGTTGACTGCTTATGCTTTTGGCGCTGCTGTTATTAAAGCACCTGAGCTGGACTCGTCTTTTTGTCAATTACGTCAGATAGACAGAAAATAATTAAATGAACTTGCTTACCTTGGAACTGCAATGATAGTCAGATATCAGACCGAATTACCAGCATCTTTGTTTATTAACAAAGCAGTTGCTTAGAGTTTTTGAAAGGTCTAGAAATGAACTGTAAGAGCATATTAGTTAAATAGTACTCAATGTTTGGAACTTAATGCTGTGTCTTTCGGCTTTTCCTGGTTAGGGGTCGCCACAGCAGAACTCCGGTCCGCTAATGATTGGCAGTAGATTTTTACATACCGAGTTGCCAGCTCTGACGCACAACCTTCAACGAAGGCATGCCCACTCACGCATGTCTCCACACAGAGGACGCTTTAGCTGAGAATCGAACAGGACAATGTCATACTGTGAGGCGACAATGTTACCGCAGCACCACCACCGCATAACATACAATAAATAATAATAAATAATATAATACTTAATAAAGCATGCTTATAATTATTGTTTCACTTATTTTGGAAATCAGTAATTGTATGGTTTTGATTATAGAAACAGTGTAACATTGATTATTAGAATATAATGTGTGGAACTTATAAATCCCATGGCTTGCTACTTCTATGGACTAACAGAATTATATCTCCTTCACTCTTTACTGTCCCTGGAAATTCTTTTGGACCACACCTGATTCTGGAATGACTTTATGTATCCAATAAGTAAATGCCACATTTCTTGTGGCTTTGTGGTATGCAGCAGGTAAATTATTCCAGGTTTACAATGGACGTATCTTCACTGCAGCCTAGAATGGATTACCTGCTAAGTCATCCTAGAAACTGGTACTTTGTGACTCCTATGCATTAACAGGAATGATAACAATATAATACAGAGAGCTGGTAAAAATTTGAATATGCAAACAACTGGGTTTGAGATCCTCAGTCTTCATTTACATAGTAGATGACGCAGTAAGAACCCCTTTAATTAGACCAAGTCTCTAAAATTACCTCTGAAAACAGGCAATTTTACTAGTATTTGCATGGTAAATAAATGAACAGAAAATAGGAAACAATGTATCATTAAGCCAAAACATTCCACTGTTCGGCTACTTCCCAGCAAGCATAAACTCTCTCTCGCTCACACACACACACACACACACACGCACACACACACACACACACACACACACACACACACACACACACACACACACACACACACACACACACACACACACACACACAATCAATTACATATTCCTCCTATTGTTTGTAAGTTGTAAAGCTTTCAGTTTTATATAAATTCTTGTTATTTTCTTTATTTTCTATTCCTGATATGAAGACTGAATCCTAATCTAGGTCAACACAATGAAAGATCTAAATAATATTTTCAAATAGTTTGACAAAAAATGTTTCAGATAGAATTTGAAGAATACAGAGATGCAGAGCTCCCTTCCCCAGTCTGTAGATAGCATGTTATGTGATATTAAGTCTTGAAAAGGTTGTTAATTTATCCTAGGAGATTTATCCAGGGAGATTAATCAGGGATCAGGAATTAATTACTAAGTATGAATCATACAAATGTATGTATGCACACAATTACAGAAAATGCATGTAAGAATATAAAATTAGGAAAATAATGAGACAGAGGAACATGAATTAAAAAAAACATGAAAACGTCAATACATTTTTATGATGTTTTATCAATTACTTCATTAACTAAAGATCCTTAGATGTAGAGAGGACGGTTCTGGTAGCTTTGGACAGCTGGTGACCAGGTAGTTATCTACAAGACAGCTAGCTGTACAAGTATACATAGACAGTGGAGAATTCTGCAAGGTTAGAATGATACTTGTTATCTTGTTAGTGTGACATTCAACTAATCTGCAAGTGGGCATCATTCAGTAAAAAAACAAAACATTTTAGTGCGTGCTGGTGTCCTTGGAGCACTGCAAGAATAATGCAAGACTTACAAACTGTGCAGCTTTAAGAAAATAAGACTGAGTAACAGACACTTTTTAACATTGTATTTTGGTTGGCAAGAGTTAAATCTCAGATGAATTTGAGCTTCAGCGGACAATAAGAACATTAATCAGTAAACAGTTTAAGCAGAGTTTAAGGTTAAAAAGAGTACCTGTTCCAGTCTGAGAAGTGCAATATGCGCATGTGTGTGTGTGTTGGGGGGGGGGGGACTGCATGCTCACAAATGTGTGTGTAGGAAAACTAGTGGATTAGTACCACATTATATGGGTTGGGCTTGAATTGAATGATCTGACACCAAACAAAATCGAAGATCTCCACATATAAATCTGTGTAGAAATGAGACTATGTATTGTGTATGTCTGTTAGTCAAGCTTAAAAAGACTTTCTTGAAATAGAACATTACAAAAAAACACATGCAGACACACACACACACACACACACATGCAGACACATGCACGCATACACACACACGCATACACACACACACATACACACACACACACACACACACACACACACACACACACACACACACATACACACACACACACACACACACACACACACACACACACACACACACACACACACACACACACACACACACACACATACACACACACACATACACACACACACACACACACACACACACACACACACACACACACACACAAATGCTTACACACACACACACACACACACACACACACACACACACACACACACACACACACACACACACACACACACACACACACACACACACACACACACACACACACACAAACACACACACACATACACACACACACACATACACACACACATACACACACACACACACACACACACACACACACACACACACACACACACACAGACACACTCGTGCTTGCACACATCAACTTTCAGCTCAGGAACTGACACTTTTGCTGCATTCTTAAACTAGCAGAAGAAATCAAAAAAAGTGAGACAGTGAAAGTGGAAAGCAAGTTAAAATAAATAACTGTTGAATTTTTCTGTGAGGCCACTGAGTGGAAATGTCAATTAAAGCTTTGCATATTGCATTTCCCTAAATGAGTGCCGCATAGATCATTTGTTGGTCTACTGGCTTATATCACTGGTAAATGGTAGAACAAGTTTTAAAAATACGGTAGCATTAAAGTGAAAATCCTGAATAGGTTATTTTCATAGAGCTGTAAGGGACAATTTGGAATTCCTTAGGTCAAGGCAAGGAATCTGGAACATCTTTTTGCATGTTGACTATAGACGACAAGGGTACAGGGTTTGATGCTATAAAAACTTGTTTCCCAGGTGCCTGAAAACCACTGTTTCAAACCAGGGTCTCAAGTGCCATATAGCTTGTTTAGTCTGCTGCCCATGCGTAAACTCGAATATGTGTTGGGGCGAGCAGTTGTGGTCAGGGAGTGGGGCGGGAGGTAGGATTAGGATTAGGGAGTGATCGGGGCATTTATGTTTGGTGGGGTTAGAATTTTAGGTTTAAAGAAAGGGAAGGGAGTTTTAAGGTTAGAGTTAGGGTTCTGGTAGTGCTGTGGGAGCAAAGTATTTACAGGAGAATTAGGGAGAAGTTTGAGCATTTGCCTATTCAAGCAAGTGGCAGAAAGCAAGTACAATGCAAATGCTTATAGTATATCTTTTTGCAGTAGGAGTTAAGTGCGTTCATAAACATTTTATTTTAAATATAAGCAGAACAGTGCAAATAATTGGGCAAATTGTATTAAGTCTGGATGTTGCAGAAAACAATGAAGCAATAGTATGATTCTAGTCAAGATTTACAGATGTAGAATGAACTCTGTGTGTCTTTCATATGAAGTCTATAATATAAAAAAAGGAGCATGGGAGGCTCACTTGAGTTCACGAATGGTGTGGTGTGAATGTTGCAGAATACATTCCTGACCAGTGCACAGAAGCTTCTCATATGCCATAGCCATGCAAATGACCATTTTGCCTACATAAACATTAGACCTCCATTAGTAAAGGCCATTTATTTTTGCTATATGAGCTGGAAGTAGCAGTGGAGCACAGCTAGTGCCATTCGTGAAACCTCAAGACATAATACATGGTGCCACTGTTACTAAACACCGGCCACGTGGATGTGTCCTGCAGAGGTGAAGGTACACATATAGCAGCAGTAATCCTTGTTTGAGTGCTGTAGAATGAAATAAATATGAATAATATTTTATATATGGTTTTGATGAGTCATATTATTAACTACAACATGTATCAGTACATTTTGTAGCAACCATGTTATCTCCTATAGTATTATACTGATGTTGTGTTATTTTGTATGCAAATATTGCATTGTTTGTTTTCTGTTTTTGTGTATATGTCACCTTTTGAAAGGCCATTTGGAATTCTATTTATCAGTCAGCAAATAATCAACTAATTAAAATAAAATAAATAGTTATACAGCAATAACAGCTCCTACATGCAAAACCCATTACAGGTAAGGGAATAAAAGGGTTGCAGTCATAAAAATCAATGGGTGCTGAGAGCAGTACAACACCAAGGAGCCAGCTGTGTCACCGGCAAAGTGAAGGCAAAGCTCATGATGTGTATGTTAATGACATACAAACATGACTTGGTAAACATGCTTAGAAGACAAGGTATACACCGCCAAGTTTTATGATGAGTTGTGTATACCAGCATCAATACTGTTGTACCTGCTTTGCGCCACATGCTGGTGGAAAGGTAGGCATGGATGTGTAGTGCAAGGACCTGAGGAATTTCGTACTGTATGTCTATGTACACAGAACATGTGTGTAACAGCCTGCCATTCAGTAAGTCATTTGACTGGTGCCAAACAATTCATTGGGCAACCTTGACAGGATGTGTGGTATACCTCTGTTGACCTGAGGTCTACCTATCTCCATTTTAAGCAATGTTCATGTTATGTTTTAAAGAAATAGCCAGTGCTACTGTTTATCTGCTTAGCTTCACTCTGTCTTATATTCCTTCCATCTTGAGCTATACCTGTTCTGCTGTGCCCAATACATCATTAATAGGTCAAGCACAATGCATGCCTTTACCCATACACTTTATGGAACACTGGGCTGTGATTATTTACATTTATGAACTGTACACTTGTAGGCCCTCTGGATGGTTTGACCTTTGAACTGCTTTAAGTTTACAGGAGTCCATCTTTCAAATTAACCCATGTGCTATAATGCACTACTGAAACAGTGAGCCAGCTTGATCTCACTGCTTTGATAAACAGCATTATTTTCATTTCATTTTCATACATCTTGAATTAACTGTTTACATAAGTATCTTCAACTATTTATTCCTACTATATTTAAGCGACTTACACATTATTGCTAATACTAATGTCTAAAGACATAGTTTTTCTCCACTATCTGAGATAATTTGCTATGTTATATCTACCCCGATGATAGATCTTGAAAATAAGCACTTTTTTACTTTTTTTCTTCCCTTATCCCCTTTAATGACACTTTCTTATAAAATATTCACATCAGTCCACTCTTCTCTCTGCTTTTATTAAATATGTTTTACTTATACACATTCTTTTCTTATTATTTCCCTCCAATGCAAATCAGTTTCTATTATACTTTTCCTCACTCCTCCTATACTGTTTCCTACTGTAACTTTCCTCATCTGCATTATATTTCTTTTTATATTTATATTTATATTTCATTATATTATATTTCTGCTGTCAGCAGCAAATCTCACAAACATCATTCCTGTGAAGTTCAGATGTCATATTCCCTCACTACTCCTTCAGTTGCGTGTTTTGTTTCTGAAGGAATACTTTGTCATTTACTATGGGTCTGTTTTGGAAACATAATTTGCACATAACTGAAAGTATTACCTCCATTGCACACTACCCTTGGGATTCATGAAGCTTGCGCCATGAGCCGGAGTAGCGTCAGCGATCTAGCACCAAATATGGCCGTCGAGCGATTCAGGTAAGAGCTGTTTCCACGTGCACTACCTGCATGCACCAGAGCTGCACAGCTCACGGCACTTGCATGCTAATTACCCCATGTACAGCAGTGTAGCATGCAAATGAAGGTATATAGTGATTCATGAAGTGGTGCAAGCGTAGCGTAAGCATACAGAAATGTAAACCAAAAAAAGGTTTACATTTTTTCAAACAGAACATCGGAGCCATGAAAGTGAACCAAACTTATGTATTACAATATTAACATATGCCAATGGCTAAATATACAGCCAGTGGCATAAAAAAACATGCACAGCACATAAAAAATAACATTTAATGTCATGGCCACACTAACGCAAAGTACAACCGCAGTGCATGGGTGCGCAAATGGGAACACAAGGAAAATATATTTAGATGTCATAAAACTGCAATGTAACACAAATCATGATTTCACCATAATAGTCAATGGTATGCATGTTACACCACAACCAAGGCACAAGGGTTGCTAAGGGTCTGTGACAGTGTTCCGCACGGAAACTAGGAATTAGTAATTAATGCCATGCAAACGAGTCAAGTAATACTGAATCACAGACGGCATAAGGATGTACCACACGGCACAGCGGTACAACACCGAGGAGTGGCCTGGAGGTAAACATGACATTATGAGAGGTGTGCACCGCCGTAGCTGTAAGCACATTGGAGCATTGGTAATCCAGGTTGCCTGTTGCTAAGCAAAGCTGCAGGATAGGGTTGTGTACCTAGCCATAGCTATGCTTAGCTGAGAGCACACAACGTGACTGAAAGTGCATGTGAACGTGAATGAAAACGCACTCAAAAGCCGGAAACCAGGAGAGCACGGCATGCAACTTAGGTGAAACAGTTAGGTTAGGGGAAGACAATAAGGAAATGCTGCAGCATGGTAATTGGAGTACAAATGAGTAATTAACACCTAGAAACTCACAGTGGGCCATAGACAACAGCTAACAAGGCTGCTAGCAGCTACCTGCAGAACAGAAAAGGGGAGGTGCCATACAGTAAAGAAAAGAGAACTGTCACAGCAGAACAAAGCAAACTTGCTGTAGATCAGCTACATAACACATTTCCCAACACAATCCTGGGTTATGGAAGCACAAAACAAGAAAGGCAGCAGCTGGATGCATGCCTGACAATAGGAGGTGAATCGTGTAAGTCAACACCAAAGGCCCCACAATAACAGTACCTGCTGTAAAACCAATAATTAAGATACCCTGCAGCTGGAATTGCACAAACACACCCAATAAAATCAGCATAATCCATTTTACAATAGTATAAGGTGTGAAAGCCCCACACACACACTTGTGTGTTCCCAGACACTCTGCACCATTGGTGTATACAGACGGGGAACTTTAGCTTTGATTCACCTGCATGTGTTGGAGACTGATGGTGGTGTGGAGAATGACGCTGACAACCATCTCAGGCGTCGGAGGAGGAGACGAGTGTTCAGAACCAGGGTAACCTACCAGGGGCTACATGGTCTGGCGATAGTAAAGCATTACAGGGTGGACAGGGACATCATACAGCAACTTTTTGAGCTGTGCCTGCCATGCCTCAGAGCCAGTAGTAACAGAGGGGAACCCATCCCAGTGGACACAAAGGTATGTGTAAGCTTGAGAATACTAGCCACAGGTACCTTTCAAAGGCCAACTGGGGATATCATGGGCATATCACTGGCATCAGCATCCAGGGCACTCCACCAGTTCCTGGACGCCATGTTACCACATGTCAATGAGCACATACACTTCTCCCAAACACAGGAGGAGTTGACCAGAAATATGCGTCTCTTCCACCGTGTGGTGGACTACCCGGAGGTACTAGGTGCAATAGACTGCATGCACATACACATCAAGTCACCACCCAGTGAGCAGGGTAGGCGCTACATAAACTGCAATGGATTCCCCTCCATCAACTGCCAGGTCATGTGCAATGCCCAGGGCAGTCCTGGAAGCTATCACGACTCCCACATCAGGCATGTCTCACAGCTGTATCAGGTATTTGCCATGGGAGTCATCCCATATGGCCATCTGGTGGGGGATGCTGGCTATGCACTGGAACCGTGGATGATGACACCCATCAGAAATGCACACACAGCCACACAAGAACACCATAATGAGGCACATGCAGAAACCAGAATCATCATAGAGCGCATGTTTGGGATGCTGAAATCATGGTTCCATTGCTTGGACATATCTGGTGGAGCCTTGCAGTACTCTCCAGGAACGTGTGCCCAAGTCTTCATAATATGTGCCATGCTACACAATATGATCCTGCAGAAACAGCTGCAGCAGGGACAGAATGGTGAAGGCCCTCACAGCCCACCACCATTGCCAAGGGACCCACAGGCACAGGGGGGCTGAGACCATGAACACCCTGTGCTAGCCCCAGTAGGCAGACAGAGGTGTGCCCAGTATGCCCATGCCTTGGCAAAGAGGGAACATATAGCACACACACTGACAGTGTAGGCACTCATGGACTGACACCCTTCTCCACCTGCACACATGGCAAACATGGATGGCACATACACACGACCACCTGTAAATTGTCATGTATAGGTGGTCTACTGTGTGCATCCTACATAGGTAGCCCTCAACTATTGTACACACAACCGACATTGGCACAAGGCAAGTCAATACCTGAACAGTATATTAAGCTATCAACATGTGTCCATACTGTATGTACAGGTTCATAGACACATAGGTAGGTACATGGCCAACCACTGAGGCCACTCATAAGCATAGGCAAAATGTGTCTGCTGTTGCCACCCCATCGATCAACTGACTGTCCCTCTGTGGAGCAGAGCCACTTGTGGGATCCCTGGGGTGTAGCTACTGTTCACCACCCACTCTGCAAGGATTCCCCAGAGTGTTAGTAAGGGGTTTTGTATAAAGTAATCAGGGATGTGTTTCCAAATAATGGGGAGTATCCCTGACAGGAATCTTCACAGATGTGTACATGTTACGTAGTATACCTAATGTAGCTTGCATATATAGGTAGTTCTCCACAGAATAATAAACATGTGGAACACACAACCGCTGAAATGTGTGTTCATCACCCTTGCACTACCAGTGCCTGCTCTGAGAGGTAAGATATCACTGCCAGGATTAGAACACACAACCATGTACACATTCATCACAATAACATACCACTAAGCTACCTGACATGTACCAAAGGCAGTTGTGTATACTGACAGGATAAAACACAAAAGGTAGGAATGTGCTGAAATAGGACAAACCGGCATGTACATAATGAAAGGTGTATGATATATATATATATATATATATATATATATATATATATATATGTATACACACACAATTATATATATATATATATATATATATATATATATATATATATATATATATATATAGAGAGAGAGAGAGAGGGAGCGAGAGAGAGATATGTCAATATATGGGGATATACATATATATGTAGATATATACATAGGTTAACGACATCTACATAACCATGGAGGTACATATAAATGGGATACCTACCACATACCGACTGCTTTACATACTACCGCACGTAATCCCGAGGCTTAAGGTCCGAAAGAACACAGTACCGAAACACCATATGCGCGAGGTATAATTTCACGATGTTAATGGACAGTTAGTCAGTGCTTCTGGTGTTGCGGTTTGGGTAGGTTACTGTGTGTACATGTGTTTCTTAGGGCTGTAGTGTGTGTAAGTGTGTGTGTTCCGTGTGTGGTGTGTGTTCTTTGGGGACTGTAATGTGTGGTTGTGGGTTAGCTTTGTGCGTCTGTGCGACCTAGGATGTAGAATATTAAAGTAGTTGGTGGTGTGTGGGGCGCAGACACCTACATGAGGTGTGTAGGGGGGCTTGTCCACCTGCTCATACATAGTGTAGGATGGTTTGTTTGGATGTGTTGGCTAGCAGTGTGTCTGTGTGTGCATGTGTGTGTTCCATGTTCGTGTTACCTTCGCGAGTTACTGTCGATGTTGGTAATGTGGGGTATGGGAGTCTGTTCCTGGGACTGTGTGCGTCGGAACACTGTGGTTTCAGAATTCCGTAGGTCTCCCGTATACAGCGGTTGAAGTGTTCAAATATGTGTATAACATAGACCATAGTAATCACACATTCCGCCACTACCAACCTTTATGAACAAAGGATATGGAGAGTATATGCCTATACACCATTACAAATATGTGCTATGGACATGAGCCAGTGATAGTGTTACCACCTGTTTCACTTTGCGAGGGACACTCCTTCTTTGGGCGGTTGTGTCCTGACCAAATATATTAAACATGGCAAATGTCCTGGGATTGTAGGACATAATTATGTCCCATATGTACTGTAATAGTTGCATACAATAGTAATTTCTGTATCTGAAGTACCTACACGGTACAGGAAACAGGATAAGCTATTAAACTGCTACAAGACTAAGCTTATAAGCAGACAAGAAAGGAAAGTTCTATCCCTTGTACTGACCGTGGGTTTGTGTCGGCTTGTAAAATCAGATGTGTGGCCCGAAAAGGACCCACTATGGACATATGAAAAGGTGGCAACCCTAGCCAAGGAGGGTCAGTCACCAACACAACTACGATGACTGCAAATACCTATGACAGGAATACACAGCTGTCATGTAGCAACACGTTATTACATTCAGATGTATTACCGAAGGGATTTAAGGACTAACATCACCTGCATGCTATACAGGAACCACATAACAATGCCTTAATGAATCAACCTGCAAATGCCATTGTAGTAGTCCACAAAAGGATAGGTGTTCAAATAGGGAAGGAACCCTCACGCACATAGTGATTATGTATAAAAGTAGTTCCTACACACCTGCATTTGCTATGCACACCCACCATCACCCCCACACCCAAACATATTACAATACAAACTGTAATAACATCACAAATCATTCACACACTGTACGACATCTGCAGAAGCCTTAACATACCTTGTCAGAGACAGACTAACATGGCCCTAAGTGAAATAGCGGCTGTTATACAATGGAACAGCTGCTGATATAATAGGGTTTGTTTGCACTAATCCCATCTCATAGGTTTGTGCGTACACTGGGATGTGTTAGCAATTAGTGAGTAACAGCACAGTATGCTACACTTGAACACCAAATCAAGGATGTCTGGTGAGCACACTTTACACCTCATAACAGTTCATGCATAGCCATATGGCCTTGAGCTAGCCAAACATCCTTGCCAGACTTAAACATCTGCAGAAGTATCAGGTACAAACAAACCCTGCATAAGTAGGACTGCTCCGAAATATAACAGCTGTACTCACATGTAGAACTAAATCGTCTAGCCATTACACACAGTTCACGGGAGTTATGAAGCTAATATATCTATGTGTGTCTCCATATATCTGTTGAAATACATCGCAATAGCACATCTACGCCTTCTCCCTCGAAAGTAAGGTAAACGTACAACCCCTAAAAGGAGTACTCACTTATACACCACTGTTGCCATGGTATCAGCTAATGGAGTAGCTGCACTGCTAATGTGCATCCAATTAACTACTTTGGAACAGCAATTGGTGCACAGGATACCACATGTTACCGATATGTAACTAAAAAAGGATGTGTCATCACACATTCAAGCCATCTGTATATACCAGCGGAACATTACAAATAACATTGAAACACAAACCTAAAAGGATTGAATCAACTGCTAACGATACGTCAGGTTACTAATAAGGTATGTAGAACAGTCAGTATGTCTGTGTATGTAGTACTGTTATGTAGTATTTAAAGTGCACACAATCTATATAGTGGAAACAGTTATCTTGCAGTGATGTATTGTTGAGCATAGTCACACTTGTAGTATTTGTGTGTACTGCTGTAGGTCACAAGGCAAACACCACCTACACCACAAGGGATGCTATATAAGGGCTTTGAACAGAAATACTCCTCACCAGCTGACGTCAGTGGCAGGGTTGGTCCAACAAGTATGTGCTATAACAGGGGATAGTATATGTTGATATATTGTAACTGTAGCCATATGTATGGGTGTAATACAGAGAATAACATGTGGAAGGTTGGGCCACTGTGCAACTATATTTTGCATTGTGGGATATTGTGCCAATAACTGTGTAATGTGCAGTATTGTAGGCAGATATGTATTACAAGCTACATAGCATTACTATAATGGTAGGCAAACATTAGTTATGTCAATCGGCATTTACAATACACAATAACAGGATACATATGTCTTTTAATGAGCCGACAGTTTATCAGCATGATAGCAAAGTAAAATGGAAGAGCTATTTAACTATCCATGTACATAAGACATGTAATATGTGCAAATGTAGGTACTAGGCTGTCTTACCAAGGGTATCTGTAAGCCTAGCTAGCATGTGTTGTCTTTTGCCACCCCCATAGGTTGGTTCCCTGTACCTCTGACTGGCAGAGCCAATAGTTCCCTGTGCCTCTGTCCAGCAGAGCCACTGCAGTGATCCCTGGGTACATGTCTGTCTCCCATCCACACAGCAATGTTTTTCTTGAAGAGTGCTCATGAGGGGCCCAGCCTGATTTACATTGGAATCACGTTACAAAGCATAGAGAGTGTCTGGGTTAGGAATCTATCTGTGCAGCACATCCTACTCATCGTTGTGGTTAGGTGTATACCCCTAGAGCATGTGGCTCTCAGGGGCTTCTGTTTATGTGGAGCATATCCAGCAATACAGGGTTGGACATGGGCCTTGTATGTCAAGCAGAGATCACCTGTGAGTATGTGGTATGCAACTGAGTTACAGCTGGAGTTTCGTAGGTTGGGCTGCATAGGTCATCTCTTTGAGGTCAGTAATCCTCTTGGTGTGGTACTGGTGTGGTCTTCCATGCTGTTTCAGTTGTCTTTTAAGGTATATCCCAAATGGGGTGTTGTATCCTTTAATGAGTCTGATATGACATATGTAGAGTCACAATGGCCCCTCTGATCTGGATGCGAACCCATTAGAGATTAGGCGGGCCATAGAAGGATATTCTAACCACCTTGTCATTATGGGTATCGAAGGAGAGATTTCTATCTACTGGTGTTTCCGGATCCCGTAATACATTTTTTGTATGTAGGGGACTAGCACCTATGTGGTAGTCCATGAGTAATTAGTTATACCCAAAGGGGATGACTATGCACTTTTAGGCATTCAGCTTGATGCCACGATATTAACACCAGGTATCCGACTCAGTGCGACCCTTCCAGAGGGTGTCTGTAACAGCTGGGGAAACAATTATGTCCCCTAGTTTGCAGTTGTCTGCAAACCTTTTCAGCCAAAGCCCTCCTGTGCTTATCTGTATTTCAGAGAAGTATATACCGAACATAAGGGGTCCTAGGACTGAGCCCTGGGTGATGGCAGTTGTAACTGGTATACATCGGACCTAGGGTATGCAGCTCCTACTGTGTGTGTTCTGCCTGTGAGCCACTTTGCAAACCATTACATGACACAGGGGTTAATGTTCAGGCGGATGGGTATGTCGATAATACCAGAAGGAGGAATGGTGTTGAAAGCCTATGAGAGATCTAGGTAGGCTGTGTGGACCTCCTTACCCTCATCTAATGCCTTGGTAACTGTCTCTAAGAAGCCCACCAGGTTTAGGAGGCATGGTCCGGCCTTAACAATGCCAAACAGAGAGGGGTCAAAGGTTGGGAGGTATCCAATGTCTCTGACAGTGATCCATGATGTGCACCATAGCCTTGCAGACCAGGCTAGTCAGGCCTATAGGGAAATAGGTCCCATGGTCCGTTGTGTTACCACCTTTGTGGAGTGGGATAACTGTTGCTGTGCACCATTCAAGGGGCACTATGCCCAATGTGAGGCTATTATTGAACATGGTGCATAGGTGAGGAGACAGTACAATCCGAAGTTCATGTAAAAGGCAGCCTGGGATTTTGTCCAGTCCCATGGATGCTGTGATATTGCCTTCAGAGTGTGCAGCTTTGAGAGGGATCTGCCAGGATGTTGCCAATATCCATTGTTTCTGTAATGTTTGTGCCTTTGTGCTGTAACTCAGAGGAGATCTGGTTGTTGGCATTGAGGCTCTGTGGTTGTTGTTGGTATTAGTTGTGTTAAAGTTTTTGTAGCTAGCTTTGGAGGATCGTATAAGGGATATCACCTTCTTACTGAAGCTGGCCAGGGATCTCCTCCACGCATGGTATTGTACTCTCATTTGCAGCAGTGCCTTCCTCCTGAAGTACAATATGTTTATGGCAGGGGACCACCAGATTGGTTTAGTTAATTATGAGTATAGCGTCCTGGTTCTGTTTGGGATAGCACAAGCCATGCACTCCTGTAGGTGTTTATAGAATGCATTTGTGTAGGATTCAGCAGTTGTAACAGTACTGCCCATCTGCATGGGTATCATGACGTCCACCACGTCTGCCTTAAGAAGCATGTAGTTGGCCTTGTACACATATTATACTGTGGTTTGCTTAATGGGGTTAGGTGTGGGATGTGGATATCAACGGTGTTCAGCACATGGTCTGATTGGACCAATGAGGAGTTGGCTTCACATGTGGAGCACCAGTCACTCATGTTGGTAATGACTAGGTCTAGAATATTGTTGCCCCTGGTGGGTGTGTGGATATGTTGAGTCAGGGCATTGGTGTTTATGAATTCCAGAAACCGTTGAGCTAATGTGTTGGTACACCAGTAGTTTTCCAAGTTAATGGTGGGGTAGATACAGTGAGGCTTATGTGATGAGTGTGGTGTTGTGTGACTGTGTACCTTCTCCACATGACATTCAGGCTGAGGCTTGGTTGGAGAGACCCTTACCTCCAGTTTGGCTAGTTGAGTGCATCTCTCACAGGCTGTAGTGTTGGTTGGTAGGCGGAGAGGCTTGTCTGTGTACATGAGGCAATGTGTACATTGCCTCAAGATGTCCAGATTCATCAGATAGACAGGTGAGAACACTGGCAGTTGACTCTTGGACAAGCCTGAATATAGAACTGCATTCACCTAGATAAGTGAGGAAAATGAGTACAACAGCTACATTACTCTACGCAAGTGAAAAAAGTATGTACAAAACCTGTTCACCCTTACCTGTAGGTGATGTGGAAGATTGAGTGCTATAGTAATCATTAGATTATGTACTGTTTACAAGTCCTGAACAAGTGCTTAGCATGAATAAGCAATCCAGATAGGGTCATGGATAATATAAAAACACGGCCCCCTCCCCCCAACAGGTACACATGCATATATCCATGTACACCACAAGGCCCCTGTACCCACAACTTTGCAGGTACAAGCTGCACTCAGTCTGCATGGGACATGCCAACATCACAGGTTGTATCATACACATATGGCAAAACAAGATACTCTCCACGTACACATCATGTAAAACATAGCTCCATGTCAGGTTGTGTACACACTGAATGGTGCACACCAACAGGTATCACAACCCAATAAAGGGGGAGACACCACTGATAATGGGAAGTGCTGCACTGCTACCCTGCTGAGTCTGGTCTGGAAGGCCATGAACCTTGATCATGTAAGTGATGTCAGCAGTACAGATGTAGATGACAGTATGGTTGATGTCACACTGCATATCATAACCTTGTCAGGTCATAAGACATCATCACCCATACTGTGTACCACCTGCACTCAGTATACTAGATGTACATTCCTATGTTACAGGAGTGTTTAGCAACAGGACTGCTGACAGAAACAACACTACAAAAGGTGTCTGAATAATATGTAATCATCACACCAGTGGCAGCTACAGTATGTCAAGGTTAATTAGTTCTATTCCCACTCATTGTAGTCCATACCTCACAGACAAACAGAAGGCATCTGCCTATTGAAGTATACGAATGACTATGACCTAGGAGCAATAGCTGACTCACATTGTCACCCCTATGTTAATAACCCTGTATCCATGAACTACCACCTAGGCAGCGGTCATCATAATGGACACTTGTGTGTGAGGGGTGCAGCTGGGCAGTTGTCTTTCCTGTGATAGCTACGTCACCACACCCATCAGGGACTCATATGTGGCAACCCTAATAATAATAGGGTGCCATTCATGAATATAGAGATCATTGCCCAACTATACAGACCACTCAAGTGACCCATATCAGATCACATATTTCCTTTAAGGGGTATTGGCCATGTGCATATGGCCTACACCAACCTTCCCATTCCTTATCTCCACTATGTAGGATGATGCACACCCTGAATAAATCCATGTCCAACCTAGTGATATCGGACATGCTACACGTACTCATCCTGATCTCGAACGCATACTTCATGGACATCCACCTACCACATGCTGGACAGATCCTTGACCCATACACTTGACATAGTCCTGCCATACTATGCATACCTGTCCGTCAAAGCTGCACATCGCTCCCCTCTCAGACATGGTGTGATAACCGCATGGTAATGCATGGTATATGTATCATTAACCCTATAGATCAGTAATGTGGCATTGCTCCACCTGGTCCCACAGACCCGCCTGTCAGCTACTGCCAGGTAACCTTTCATCCTAGATGCATACATGGCCCATGGCATATAGCCCACTAGTTGACTTTGACTGTACATGCCATAGTTGATATCCATCCCTGCAAATACCATCTGGCTAGCCAGTGTCCCATGTGTATCACATGTGCAACACAGGTGATACATGGCAGGATGTTGAATCACTGTACAGTGCCATGTAGATGTGTATGGCAGAATACATACATGTAAAACCTTAAGTGAGCATGTCTGCAGGGTCACAGGTCATGTCTGTTAAGGCAGTGTAAGTCCTTATATGTGACATATACACTGAATCAAGGTCAACTGCATTAATGTGGACATATCCAGCCATGTGCTGATAGGTAGGAACACCATTACAGGCAAACAGACATGCCCACATCAAGACAGCAACCACAATGGAGTATGAGCAATGTAATCAGGTGACACACACACACATATATGGTGATAATATCCACTCAACATTGAGTGTCACATGTGTGTGACACAAACACATCAGTGTCATGTAGGTTTGCAAATACAACTATTTAAACTGAAGTAATGTGATACACATGTATGTTCAGCTGTAGCTCTGTATGTCTCTGAGGTACTGTGACCTGTCTCCATCATTATGTCTTCCAGGTATGCCACATGCAAGGCTTCCCCCTTGTACATGCTTGGAGGATGAGGCCCTTATCCCATACCTACTCGATAATCATGACATCCTGTTCAGCCATGTACCACAGGATGCACAGCAGTGAGATGCCCTGTGGATGGAACTTCGCAGGAGGGTTAATTATGTGGGTGGCCATAACCGCACATACCAGCAGGTGCGCAGACACTGTACAGACCTCATTAGATGGGCGAAACAGCGTTCGAATGCAATCACCAGGGAACAAGGTGCAACAGGTGGTGGACCACCAACCCAGCCCTCACTCACACGTACCGAAGAGCTACTGGCCAACCTGGGGACACCTGCAGAACCATATCCACAAGCCTTAGCTGATATTGTGGAAGTGGGTGTCTCTCAACCACCAAGCCTGGAGTTGCCTGGTAAGTCAGTACTGCACCTATAACAACTATATTCCATATAGCTGCATGTGTCACTGTACAATATGTAATGTAACATCATATGCAAGGCATGTATACACACATGCCGCATACTATAGTATGCTACTCTGTGTATGCACACATGTGCATACACCATAGTATAGTCTAATGTACTAGTGTATGTGTTATGCACATTGCTCCCTGTAGCCTTTATACATGGGTGGATTATGCTCATACTGCTGTGTTACTCCTATTTAGGTACCTCTGGCATTCCTCGGTGACAGCAGCCCGTTGCAGGTGAGTGTGTTATTATTTATCAGGAACCGTAATGCACAAATCTATCTGCCATATGGCCATTCACAACATGTACACATAATGTATGGTCCTGTCACAATATACAGGTCAGACTTGCAATGCATCACAATGACTATCCATGGGCCATGCTTGCAAACTATGTGAATCATCTCACCGACATGAATCCTCACAAACTTTATTGCCAGATGTGTTGACAGCTGTGCATGCAATGGTGGAGGTGCTGTTCACTTTAGGAACATACAACAGATCTGATCTACACATGTAGTGAATACAAACAGTAGTACACAGTGGGCTGGAGTATGGCCAGCACACAGGTTTCACCAGTGTGGATCATAGCCCTGCTATGAATGTCACACAATGTGATGTGATATCTTGACATGTTCATGACATCTATTGGCCTGGCTGCTACATTGCCTACCTAACCTGAAAACATATCCCACATACCACCCTTTATCTGCATAACCCTGTTGTCAGTGGAGCATATATGTCATATGGGACAACACAGACATGTGAAATAGATGCCCATTACTATCATTTGGACAACACATGCACACACATGGCCATGGAGGATGGCCAGAGACATGGAGCAACACACACACTAGAAGTGTTGTGCTTGTGTGTACACCCTGTTGTACAATGGCTTCACATGGTTTGGCCATGGCCTTTGTATAATGGTCATAATGTAGATGTGGAACGCTAGACATCCTACAGGCATGTGCACATCTTGTGTAGGTGTAACATCAATCCACCACATAGGATGAGATGAACATCTTGAGGGTGTTGCAACATCACAGCAGTTATCTGTACAGTATCCACATCAGGCCACAAATACAGTACATTCCTATTGCTGGTATGGACATAAATGCCATACTAGCTCCTCATGTGTGTGTGGTACACAGATGTCATGTGGGACATGGTGTACCAACGTGTTTGCCATGTATGTCCATAGTTACCAGGCTGCAGCAATATGGTTGCAGATATGCAGGGGTGTCATCCGCATACCCATCAGTGACCTGTGTCACAACTTCCACATCATGGTTTAGTGTGTATACACCTTAGTGATATGGGTCACATTCCACAGTATATATGTATTGTATCTGAACACAATCATGGCTATGAACCCTGTCTGTAACTCACACTGCATAGCACTAGAGACTCCTCATGATTCCCTGCAATGGCCATGCACATCAGCTAAATTTACAGTATATCTGTAGGGTGGACAGACATCACTGAATTGGTACACCATTGCCCCACTGTATATTTGACAGGACACCATTGTGTTAAACATGTATGCATGTCATTGCACACGTCAGCAGATCACATGTCATACTACATGTGATTATCAAGGTCATATGCCACACATCAGGCAGGTGTACTGTTAACCTGTGCTGGTCCACATGGTGTAACACAGGGATGTATGCTAACCACTACTATGATTGTGTAATTTGCATGCCGTCTGCTATCACACATGCATACTGTGTGCAACCTAGGGATGTTTGATAACTACCACTATTATTGTCTGCGCTGCATGCCGTCTGCCATATTACATGCATGTTGCATGCCTTCTGTCATATCACATGCGTGTCTGTGTGTCTATTGTATAGATTGTAATGTACAGTTCTTGTCTGCCATCACAGGTGATGTAGGTGCATTGCCCTCCTGTGGTATATCAGATGTTAGTGTCCCCACAGACTCTAGCAATGATGATGAACATATGATTGGGTCACAGGCAGAGTTGTCAGGGGCTGAAAATCTGCCATTGGTTGCCATTCCATCTATATCCATCTCATCACCGCACACAGATCCCATACCTGCACATACCCCATCACCAGTGGCCATAGAGGAAGGACAGTTGGCGCATGGTAGCTTGGAACAGAAAAGTGTGGGGGCTATGAAAGGTGTGCCTGCACACCATGGTGTCAGCCCAACTACTGGTGGTGCCCCACGCAGGCACGTGGCCAGTGCTGCTCGTAGGAGGACCTCTGGCCAACATGCTCCTGCACGACAAAGCACAGCAGCTGGTGTCACCAGACACATGTTTCAGGCTGTAATGGACACACAGGCATGTGCTGAATGGTGCAACAGAGAAGATCAGAGGCTACAGAGGGCTGCTGTCCATTCTTTAAACAACAGCATCCAGGCAATGGTAAATGCTCAACAGCAGATTGCTGATGGTTTGGATATACAGGTGGGTGACATGGTTAAAGTCCTTGACTGTGGCATGACAATCCATGAGCGTGAGCTGTCTGTGTTGGAACATCTGGTAGGAGTGAGGCATCGGGCACATGGACGTAGGCCTGCTACATCAACTGTGTCAGCTCTATGTGTACGAGCTACCTCACATGCCCACTCCCATAGTGGCAGTGGCAGGAGCAGTGCATCTGGTGCTGTGCTGTCCACACCATGACACAGCAGGCCACGTGCACATGGCCCGGGATGGTCCCAACAGGGTCATGGTTCCAGTGGACTAGTGACATCAGACAGTACCATATCTGCACCTCTGTCTGGTAGTGCCCATGCAACCCCTGGCAGGCACAGGTCACATGTCTGTGGCCGGACACCATGAACTGTAAAACCCTGCCTGTACAGTCTGCAGCTGTCAATAATACCCCTGTGTAGGCCAGACACATGGGACATCTGTGTGCAGACATACACGCACACACTGGACACATATGTAGGGCACCGCAACACACACATGCATAACATCCACACATGCCCAATTAGATCAAAGGCCCAAACCCACACACATGATGTCATCCAATGGTGCAGCCTAGGGCTCTGGCAAACATTAACATCCTGTGCATATGATGATGCCTGTGCTGCATCCCTGACATCCACACCATCGGTGCAGGGACATGCTCATATGATCTGATGCACAGGGTGGACAGACTAGGATGATCTGTGTAGTTTACAAATGTTGAGGACTGTTGACAGTCAGCAGATACAACATGTAGTACAGGTGTACAATACTGTTAACATTATGTGCCTTGTGTAACAACAGTGCAACCTAGGCCTTTGGCAAGCATTAACACTCTGTGCATATGATGATGCCTGTGTCACATCCCTGACATCCACACCATCGGTGCAGGGACATGTTCATATGGTCTGATGCACAGGGTGAACAGGCTAGGATGATATGTGTAGTTTACAAATGTTGAGGACTGTTGACAGTCAGCAGATATACCATGTAGTACAGGTGTACAATACTGTTAACAGTATATGTCCTGTGTAACAACAGTAAATGCATGTTGGTCATGTTGTTCTGCTGTCCTTCTTCAGGTCTAATTGCACGTGCCGTTGGATGTCAGTGTTTGCAGTTAAGTGTCCCATATGTCAATGTGGACTACTCACAGGTATGTATGAATATACCAGCATGCACCGTGTAGCTGCCACATACCAGTGAGAATGTCCCACGTTACAAACACGTTTACCATTCCAAGAGCATGATAGCTGTGTATTAAGCTACTGTGGCCACAGACATGACATCCATAAAGGGTAACATCATAGGTACAGTTACATGGAGTGGTGAGGTAAGAGAGTGGTCTAGCTGAGTACAAGGGTAGAGGCCAGTGGGAAGTGTGATGCCTCAATGGGAATCACAAAAACATGTTCCCATGACAGGATGCCAACACACAGCTGCACCCACACACTCAGATATTGACACACATGTATTCAGTGACACTGTAACACACACACACACACACACACACACACACACACACACACACACACACACACACACACACACACACACACACACACACACACACACACTCATGGCTTCACTGACACAGTAACACACACTTGCACACAGTTGCTACTGGTGTGCTGAGGACCCCTGCCTATGTGCAAATCATCATTACAGTACTGTGCACCTACATGACGCGCCACAGAGAATACACATGTACAGGTAGTCAGAACGGCCTAAGATCGGGGACATCAATACGGATAGTTGAATGCATCACCTGGATGGTGGGAGGAGTCCTATCAGTTCAGTATGGTAACATACACCCTCACCCCAGGGACCAGTCATTCCTACATACACACACTGTGACATTCAGTAATTAATACACCTATGCCATGCACATACAGATACCTAACATGTGTGAGATACACCCCTGCCTATGTCCTGCTTTATACATTGCAGTCTGTAAAGATGTGTACACTAGTGTACAGGAGAGTGAGTAACAATTGAGATGTATTCCCAACAATACGTGACACATATGGACACCCATGCAACCACACATGCCAGTACTGTGAATCTCAGACCTGCCTAGCTCATGTTATATATGTCAGACGTACAGCAGTATTGCATGTGTTACAAACTGTACTGATGCTTCCTGTGCCAACAGTGCTGCTATATGCACTAGGGACGTCATATTTATTAATAGGTGTCAAGTGATTTACCTTCGCTATCACCCTGACTGCTGTCTAAGTTGTGTGTTATGTCCTTCAATTAACAAAACCATTGCTTACCAGTTACACAGGGTATTGTAGGACTGCTTGTGACACACCTGTGAGCTGTCCACAGCAAACATCCATCTGCAAAGATGCCCCGCCACTTAATTATTTCAACAAATCTGTCCATACCTGTGGTACATCTTTCTGTACATTCAGCATATCACCATATACAGTTGGCAATGTTGAGGCTGCATTGCAGCTGCATGATGTACTAGGATACACGCCACCTGCATACATCAGCAACTGCACACGCATGTTATCTGAAAGCAGAATACTAACTACATGTATATGTGTGTAGGTCCTACAATTCTGACATTTGGCCATGTTTGTAGGCATTGCATTTGGAGGATATGTGTAATAACATACATGACACATCTGTTGTATGATGGGTGACCAGTACAGAAGGGATGTTACCTCTGTCAACATTGATATCACATCTTATGTACTGTTAGCATTCAGCAGTCATGGACCTACATTCCATGTGCATGTGTGTAATGGCTGTAGCCACCTGTTTGAACAAAGGACTACAGCAGCTATGCTATTTACAGGTATGTTTTGTGTGTGTGGCATGTACATACCCAGGGCAGGTACATGTATGTTATATCCATACATGAAGGTGTATACTGGTGTACAGCAACAGACATCTGCTAATGGTGGACAGTACTGTGGGCCCTTGGTATGTGTACAGCTGACCTCATCACAGACAGTGGTATCATTGCATTGCATAACACATGATGCAACTGTGCCAGTACATGTGTACTGTCTACAGTTGATGTAGAGCTTAGTACAGTACACAGCTCAAGGGTCACATGGTGGCATACTCATCTGTCATACAACATGTATGGTTGCGTGGTGATGGTCCAAGGGCATGGTGGTGTCTGCAGTTTACATCCTAGAATGCAGCATGTGACACTGTGTCCTGCACATGTCTCATCTGTGATGCCTTTCATGGGGAGACCAGTCAGTACATGTGAGTGGCCTTTATGTATGTGGGTACACCACCTGGAGTGGTTCGTACCTGTGTACATACGTACCTGTGTTATGGCCCAAATGTCTGGTTCTGAGGTATGTGGTGGTAGTGCTAGGTTCTGAGGTATATGGTGGTAGTGCTATTGTGCACTACAGAGACATCAGCCAGGTGTTCCTCACTGCATAGATATCAGTGCTCCCCATTTTTGGATCTACAGTGGCCAGCTGTGAATATGGATGCTACACATCTAGCACTGGTTAGCATAAGAAAACAACGCAGTTGTCCTGTAGGTGTATGGGAGTTAACCTGCGTTTAGGACATTTGCCTTGGAATGGCACTGTGTGGGCGGATGCAACTTGGGTAATATCCACAGTCCCTTGTATCATGGATGCATGTGATATGTGTCAAAGGCCTGCCTATTGTCAGCCATGTCATCCCAGAATGACAGCTGATTTGTTAATGACCGGTGTCAAATATATGTAGAGCAGCGTTCCTGCTAACATTGACAACTACCAACACCAGAACCCATTACAATGTGTTATTTACATCTACCTGTAATAGCATGGCCACGGTGGCCCTCTGTGTTTAGCATCAGAGTGCATCCCAGTCAGCCCTGTGCTACTACGAGTATGAGCATGCCCAGTATATCCTTGTGTAGATGGACACATAGTGAATTCCGAACAGCCCTGTGCTAAGTGTATGAGCATACCCAGTATATCCTTGTGTAGATGGACACAGTGCATTCCGAACAGCCCTGTGCTACTAAGTGTGTGAGCATGCCCAGTGACACCTTGTGTTTGTTATGTGCCTCTGTGTATGGGCATGGCCATTGTAACCCTGTATAGTGGTAGTAGTCGTCCATTCCACAGATGGGCATACTCCAGGTCAGGATGGATTCATACTTTAAACACACATATCCACAGATATGTACATCTTAACTGCCAGCATACATGTTGATGTCTGCATTCCCAGACAGTCATAATGATAGCCTTGACATGTGTAGTCTGTGTGGCGCGATTTGTATATATGTCGTATTGTAATAGTAATCTGTAAATAGGCAGGTGTTCCGTACCCGACACTGGCATGTGTGTGTATGTTTGTCCCCATTTGCTGGTAGACTCTAAATAGCTTTTAGACTGGCCACACTCCATACATTTCTTATACCCACTGTTAGCAACGCTGATGATGTCACCCATCTACAAATACACCTCTGGGAGGGCTATATCCCAGTAATCTCGGTAGTGTGTTCTGTAACTGCATAATGCTGTAGTGTACTAAAGTAGTTAGGTCAGTGTTCTACTCCAACACTTGCTGTGTGTGTCTCTGTCTGCCTGGGGACAAAATAATGCTTTTAGACTACTCACACTCCATACAATCCCTATCACCATCTTTGCCAATGCTGATGATGTCACCCACCTAGAAGTACACCTCTGGGAGTGCTGTGTCCCAGTAATCTCAGTAGTGCTTTCTGTAACTGCATAATGCTGTAGTGTGATAAGGTAGTTAGGTTGGTGTTCTAATCCCAGCCATGCCAACTGTGTGTGTGTGTGTGTGTGTGTGTGTGTGTGTGTGTGTGTGTGTGTGTGTGTGTGTGTGTGTGTGTGTGTGTGTGTGTGTGTGTGTGTGTGTGTGTGTGTGTGTGTGTCTCCATCTGCCTGAGGACAGAATAATGCTTTTAGACTGCTCACACTCCATACAATCCCTGTCGCCATCTTTGCCAATGCTGATGATGTCACCCACTTAGAAGTACACCTCTGGGAGTGCTGTGTCCCAGTAATCTCAGTAGCATGTTCTGTAACTGCATAATGCTGTAGTGTGATAAGGTAGTTAGGTCAGTGTTCAAATCCCAGCCATGCCAACTGTGTGTGTGTGTGTGTGTGTGTGTGTGTGTGTGTGTGTGTGTGTGTGTGTGTGTGTGTCTCCATCTGCCTGGGGACAGAATAATGCTTTCAGACTGCTCACACTCCATACAATCCCTATTGCCGTCTTTGCCAATGATGATGATGTCACCCACCTAGAAGTACACCTCTAGGAGTGCTGTGTTCCATTAATTTCGGTAGCACGTTCTGTAACTGTTTAATGCTGTAGTGTAATAAGGCAGTTAGGTCGGTAACCAAAAAAGTAGGAACCAGTCAAAAAGGTAACTAATAAACAAAACAGACTGGATTTCGAAGACAGAAAATCTCCACTCTTTATTGGCTAGGACATACAAGCTTAACGCTCCACAAAACATGTGTTTTTGTCCAGGCACCTCCCATACTTCATCAGAAAATACACAGAATGTGAAAAACCCTGTTTAAATAGTAATAGGCTAACACTTAATACCCAATTAGTGGAAAAAGTTATACACACAACACAAATCACATATTAAAAAGATGAAAGAGTTTCTTAAAAATATAAAAACATTTCTAAAAAATATAAAACATCCATCCTTAGAAAAAAATGTATAAATATAAATAACAAGTCTAATTAAAAATCATAATTTAGCCGCCCTGAGTTTTAACAGGGGTAACAAGGAAATATGATTGTTTAGACCCGGGGATTTACTGGCATTCAAAACTATTTGCCAGTAGGTTTCATGATAAGCCAACTTAGATTCCCATGGACCTCCTCTGATATCACTAGGTACTACCTCTAATATAAAAAAAGTAAAATTAGCTCCCCCACAGGTTAATGTATGTCTATATAGTGCATTGGTAGAGCTGCACTTCCTAATGTCAGGGACGAGGTTATGGCAGGTCGATATGACAGATATCCCCCTATTTTGGGGAACAGCTCTTTCTCAACGCAGCATCAAAAACCTAGTGAGGATGCTGATTTGCAGTATAACAGAGCCTTTGTTACTGACTTTAGTAAGGACTCATACTTCCTTAGAGGTGTTATTGAAAGAGAATGGGGCAAATTTGTTGAACTTACAGACCTTGAAGTCTTCAAGAAACACACCCTTAAGTTTATTTACAGAAAGGGACAGAACATTAAGGACATGCTTGAGCAGAATAACGACCCCCATGTACCCTCCCATAGGAAGAAAGGGACGTATAGGTGTAGTTCTTGTCCCCAATGCCCCCGCATTGCCCATGCGGAAAGTATTTACATTAATGGAAGAAACAAAACTTTGACAGGCAATACATACACCAAATGTAATAGTTGTGGGGTGGTCTATATTGCCTAGTGTGGTCAATGTGAGGGGTTTTATGTAGGGAAAACAGACAGGCAAATGAGATATCAAATATATGAACACCTCAATTATATTAGGAAGTGCAACTCTACCAATGCACTATATAGACATACATTAACCTGTGGGGAAGCTAATTTTACTTTTTTTGTATTAGAGGTAGTACCTAGGGATATCAGGGGAGGCCCATGGGAATCTAAGTTGGCTTATCGTGAAACCTACTGGCAAATAGTTTTGGATGTCATTAAATCCCCGGGTCTAAACAATCATATTTCATTGTTACCCTGTTAAAATTCAGGGCAGCTAAATTATGATTTTTAATTAGACTTGTTATTTATATTTATACATTTTTTCTGAGGATGGATATTTTATATTTTTTAGAAATGTTTTTTTTTTATATGCTGCTGTTATTTTTTTCCCAAGATGTGATGTATTTTTATATTGTATTTAGAACTCAACTATCTTCCTTTTTTGCATTAACAATGTTCATATGTCTGTTATGTACCTGGAGCTTTTCTCCCCGGGCCTCCGCTGAAAATGGACATGTATCCAGTCGGACTCTCCCGGTTAACAAATGTAAAATAAATAAATAAATAAATATTTTTAAGAAACTCTTTCATCTTTTTAATATGTGATTTGTGTTGTGTGTATAGCTTTATCCATTAATTGGGTATTAAGTGTTAGCCTATTACTATTTTAACAGGGTTTTCCACATTTGGTGTATTTTCGGATGAAGTCTGGGAGGTGCCTGGATGAAAACGCATGTCTTGTGGAGCGTTAAGCTTGTATGTACTAGCCAATAAAAAGTGGAGTTTTTTTGTCTTCAAAATCCAGTCTGTTTTGTTGTTTAGTAGTTAGGTCAGTGTTTTAATCCCAGTCATGCCAACTGTGTGTGTGTGTGTGTGTGTGTGTGTGTGTGTGTGTGTGTGTGTGTGTGTGTGTGTGTGTCTCCATCTGCCTGGGGACAGAATAATGCTTTTAGACTGCTCACACTCCATACAATCCCTATCACTGTCTTTTCCAATGCTGATGATATCACCCACCTAGAAGTACACCTCTGGGAGTGCTGTGTCCCAGTAATCTTGGTAGCGCATTCTGTAACTGCATAATGCTGTAGTGTGATAAAATAGACAGGTAGGTGTTCTATTTCAAGACATGACAGGTGTTTGTGTTTGGCAGTCATATCCTATGTGTTGGTGTCTGTGAGTGGCTAGCCACTGGATGTGTTGAGGAGCGCGTTTTGTTGTTTTACTATATAGTGGCCATAAATGTCGCAATCGGCCAAGAGACTTGGTTGGCAAGACATACACATACATTCAGCAATAGGTCTGTTGAGTAATGTCAGCAGCCCTAATCTTACCCTTAATACAGTCTGAAACCGTGTGACGCACAGAAACATACTTGCCTTGATATTAACACCAGTACATAATGCACGAGGCGAATGTGGTTTCCTTTTCATTCTTATCTAATGCTTTGGTGTCATGTAGTCCGCTGTTGAGATATATATTCTATATCTATGTATGTGTGTGTATATGTATATGTGTATATCTATATATCTATATATATCTATATATATATATATATATATATATATATATAGATATATATTTATATTTATATATATATATATATATATATATATATATATATATATATGTATATATGTGGACATTAGCACACATAAATCTACACGATGGAATACATGTCCTATACTGTTGAATGCCTGTGCTGGATGATCTGTACGTGATAACCTCAGATGTATGTATATCTGCCGTGGCTTAGTGGTAAAGCACATCGTCTGTGGTGTGCAGGGTCCTGGTTTCAAGCCATGCAGAGGCCAGTTGTTTTGTTGCTGGGAAGAACAAGGGACACTGAATACGGTAATAGTAAGGTGCTTTTAACCAGTTGTGTGTGGGTCTGCGCGACAGTAAGCAGTGGTTATTTTTGGGGAGGCTCAGTGTGGGTCATGTAACTATGCATTAGAAGACAATACTATGCAAATGAGGTGGAAAATAGTGAAACAAGTTTATCCCCAGGGTGTGATGCAGGTCCCAAGAGTGTATGTGTATAGATAGCCGGGTGCAGGACTCGAATATAGGTGAAAGCATGGGGGGGGGGTGTCAGGCATACTGTACGTAGATTGGAGCTCTGTGTCTCGGGATTGCTCCTAGCTTAGCATGCCTAAGCTAGGGGTGTGTCTATACCTGCCTAGTGCAATTGGGAGGGACAACAGCAATAGGAGAGTAGTCAAGGTGAGCAAGCTGGGCAAACAGGTGATATTTATCAGAATCAGCAGATTACAGGCTCAGCAGATCAGCCCGGCCCAGAACACTATGATAAAGTGAGCAAGCACCATCCCCTTGGGTTTTTCCATGCTCTACACCACCGGTGTATACATGCAGGGCAATTTTAACAAACAATCCTATGAAATGAGAAGGGCTGCAGCAGGCAACATAGACCAACATGTGCAGGAGGCTGAGGGTGGTGAGGATGTGAATGCTGCCGAACAACCCTCAGTGAGGAGACAGAGAAGACTGTACAGACCCAGGGTAAACTACCAGGGGCTACATGAGCTGGAAATAGTGGAGCGCTATCGGGTGGACAGAGACCTCCTACAGCTGATTGTTGAGCTGTGCTGGCCACACCTGACACATTGAACAGGCCGAGGGGAACCTATCCCATTGGATACCAAGGTATGTGTAGGCCTAGGTATACTAGCCACAGGTACCTCCCAAAGCACAACTGAGGATATCATGGGGATCTCACAGGCATCTTCATCTAGGGTATTCCACCAATTCCTGGATGCCATGTCACCACATGCCAGTGAGCACATACATTTCCTCAACACACGTGAGGTGTTGACTGGCAATATGCATCTCTTCCACCAAATGGCAGACTACCTGGGGTAGTGGATGCTATAGCCTGCAGACACGTATGCATCAAAGCACCCCCTGGTGAGCAGGGTAGGGCCTACATTAACCGCAGGGGCATCCCCTCCATAAACTGCCAGGTCGTATGCTATGCCCAGGGCATTATACTGAATGTGTGTGCTGGCTGCCCTGGAAGCTATAACGATTCCAATATATGGCATCTGATGCAGCTGTACCACAGCTTTGCCAATATAGACATCCCCTACGGTCACCTAGTGGGGGATGCTGGGTACGCACTGGAGCCATGGCTGATGACACCCATCAGAAATGCACACACATGTGAACAAAAACGCCATAATGAGGCACATGCACAGGCCAGACATATAATAGAGTGCGTGTTTGGGATGCTCAGGTCAAGGTTCCAGTGTCTGGACACATCCGGTGGAGCATTGCATTATTCACCAGCTACATGCACCCAAATTGTTATGGTATGTGCTATGCTACACAATATGATCCTGTGGAAACAGCTGCAGCAGGAACAGCATGGGGTAGGGCCACACAGCTCCCCACCAATGCCAAGTCCTGTACAGGCACAGAGTGACTCGAAGGAGGAACAACCTGAGCCGGACCCAGTAGGCGGAAGGAGGCGTGCCCAGTATGACCTGGCCTTGGCAAAGAGGCAACGCATAGCATATGCACTGACACAGTAGGGACCCAGGGAATGTCACCCTCTCTGACTCGCACAGACAGTAAAAGGGATGCCAAACATGACACTACCTGTGCTCAGCCATGTATAGGAAGTGCACTATGTGCATCTGACATAGGCAGCCCTCCAGCACCATCCTCAGGTCTGGCACACCCTCAAGGTTAGTCAATCAACCTACCAGCTGGCAGTTGTATTAGAATGTGTTGGTACCTGTAGCTATGGTATTGATGTGAGCATGCAGGGGAATTTGGTGGCCGAATGTTAAGGCAGTAGACAGTAGACATCCATAGTGGCACCATGACATCTGTAGCACATACAGGGCTCACCATAGTAGCCAGTAGTACACAGGATGTCATAACCCACTGCAGGTAATGGGCTGAGCATCATGTGTGTCCATACAGCCTACACAAGTCTCAACTAGCTGGACAGGTGTAGACCAACACAGACAAATGCTGTACTATGGCCTCTGAATATGCCCCATGGATGACCCCCCCCCCACAGACCCACACAGACAGACTACAGCAGGCCAGGCAGTTGGATGTAGGTTGTGAAGGCAAGGACGTCTGAAACTAATATGTTGGTAATTAAAGCTAAGATCTGGAGTACACTGGTATGCCTCTAGCCAGCACAATAGGTAGGTCTACACACTGAAATGGAGTACCTGACATACCAGTACAGTAGTAGCAAAAGTGTACAAGTGTCAGGTGTGCCTCCCTTCCAACGTACACATATAGCAACAGTCAGGTGCGCCCACCCAGTGCTGTGTAGGAATGTGGATACAGTCGGATGTCCCCCCATGGTGTGCAGAAATGTAGCAACAGTCAATGCCACCTGTTAGTGTACAACGCAGAGGTCGGCACCACAGTACAGACTACCTGGACATATAACAAATGAGATACAGTTGGCCATACTGGGCATGCTCAAACACATGAAGGTAAGACGGCAATGTCAGTCGACAACATGTGGAATGGTCATACTGGGCATGCTCACACAGGTAAACACAAGACGGCCAGGTCTGGAAACACCAGTGGTCCGGACATATCTGCCGGTACATTGCTATACTGTTGGATGACTGTGCTGTATGGTATGCGTGTGGTACTGTCTATTGTTTGTATATTTGCCATGGTGTATTGGTAATTCATATTAGCTATGTGCGCAGGGTGTTGCTACCAACAGTTGCAAAGGACGGTAATTTGTTTGCGGGCAGAACAAGCCCATTGGATACGGAGGGAGTAAGGCACATTGAAGCAGTTGGTAGTGGTTGTGTGTGGGTTTGCACAGTGCTAAGCACTGCTGACCTCTGGTTACAGCTTCTTACACTTGGTTAGCCTCCACATTTCTTTACCAGTGCAATACTCGCATACTGGTAGCCAAACACGCTTACATCCGCTCGCTCCCTCACTTGCACATGCACCGACATTGGTGCTTGCATGTGTCACTCACGCTGGATGGACGTGATCCCTTGTGATGCCTATTACATCGGACTACATGACTACAGTATCGGGTATGGCTGACCATTAGGTGACGGCATGGCATTTGACTGTACGGAATCGGCGGCCTGTCCAGTGAGTTAATCATATTATATGCGTGTTCCTCATACAATCTGCTCCCATCTGGCTGATACATGGGAACCGATACTCTGCAATGCAGAAAAGTAAATGTGTTTTGGGACCCACATCCATCTGCCGGGTCATGCTACCGCATACCTATTGTAGGTTTGCCACCTTTTAAATTGGCCGAGGTGGGACTTTAAGATTAACACCTGTCCCACTTTGCATGGGACAGTCCCTCCTTAGGTGGGACATAGAAAAAGTCATGATTACAGGACGATATTATATTCTACATTTCTCTAATAGTTGCATGAAACAGTTATTGTATATATGACACTTCTATGTGTTATGTGAAGTAGAATAAGCAAGTGGACTGCTACTAGTCTAAGCTTTTATTTGGGCAAATACGTATAGTTCTGTACTATGCACGGCTGTAGGTATGTTCTGACCTTGTACATCTGACATTTCTACGGAGCAGGTCCCACTTTGGCTATTTTGAAAGGTGGCAGCCCTATAGGACCTATATGAAGAGATGTCAGATTTGGCAGGGCAACACATACCCACAGCCAGTAGAAAATAGACTACTTCACCATTTTGCCTAAATAAAAGGTTATTCTTGTAGCATTATAGTTGTTAATACTGTTTCCTATAACATCTAGGTGTTTCAGATACAACATAATCGTTTTATGCAACCACTACAGACAATATATGGATTATTTGCCCTAAATCACAGGCCATGTGCCATAACATTTATTTTGTAGGACACAACTGCCCAAAGGGGTGTGTCCCTCGCAAAGGTGAACAGGTGGTAACCCCAACCTATTATGCTATCATTTACCTAAGGTAGTCAGCGGAATATGCACTTTCCGTCACTAGCAGACCTCACATACGAATGGGGGAGTATGAACACTGACTCAGGGACACTGCATAACACCCTCAGGGACACATTTAGATGATTGGTACTATTAACCTGATACATTGACAGCCCCAGAGCTTATGTATTTATACACATTTGTCGAGGTACATGCTGTTTATGACTCATACATGTTGTCATTATTCATTACGTGTATTCCGCCACCTGTCCACCTAATATCACTAGTTCTAGAAGGGTTTAGTTAGGACTGTGTTAGATTCTGATTTGTATTCATGGACGTCCATGATAATTCGGTACAGTTCACTGATATAGTCCCTATGTGTTCTTCCAATGGTTTACGGACTATCCAGTAGATGTGCCCTTAAAGTTTGGGAGGTATGGGCATCTGCTATACCCACATAGGAATATTAATTACTTCAACGAGGCTGGCCTAATACATCTCTGCCAACCAACACCTGCACACTTAGGGCCATGATTGCATAACCATGATTCCCCTAACTGACACCCCTTTGCAGTACTCATCCTTACTGTTAGCGCAGCTGGGGTATGAACACACCTCTACACACTGCCCACTCTCCCTGTGTCGGAACACATGTTGTATGTTTTGCCAACCCATGTGTTATCAGACTTGCACAACCTACTGTTCCGTGTACAGCTACATCCTGGTCACGTCAGTCATTACAGGTTTGCCTACAAGGCGAATTTTTGGTATTTTACATATGGAAATAACTATTGCATGTGACTATTACATAAGATGTGGGACATGATTATGTCCTACGACCACAGGATATTTTACATTTATAATGGTTTTGGTATGGACACAACTGCCCAGAGGGGGACTGTTCCTCACAATGTGGGACAGGTGGTAACCCTGACCATTGGGCTAGACTTTGCTATTGGCGGCGTGGTAACACGATGCGTTTCGCTTCCACTTGGTATAACTATCGACACTACAATAGAATACTGGCACAGGGTTTTAAATGTCATTTGTTCGAGGGATGGGGACTCAATATTCAGCTATGTGCATTTGTGTTTGCTTCTTATTTTTGTGTTCGCAAAACTGTCTTGCATGCTTTGCATACATTTCAGAATCCATGGACACTGACAGGGGTGATTACTATTAGAGGCAGGTTGTACTATTCATCATTTTAGATTGCACGTAAACAGCCAACATGTCCACGCCTCCGTGTGGCGCTTGGACACGCCCCAGGCACTCGAGCATGTTTCCTGTGCATGTGGATGTGGTGGCAGCGCACCTTCATTAATATGCATATGGCGCTACTGCACCATCTCTACGCTGCACGGTCGGCGCAAGCCTAATGCCATTCTTGCACCGAGCTTCATGAATCCCGGGGAAAGTTTTTTATAAATACTGACTTCCTTAGTTTTAATAATTGTTTTCTCACTCTCTCTCTATCATAAAAGTGCATTTACACATCCTTTCCTGTCTTCTTCCTAGCTCTGTCCTACTTCTAGACCTATTTCTCTTCATATTTAATTTATACTTCTTTCATTTCTCTACACATCCTTTTCTCCTTTTTTCATATACATCTCTGACATACGTTTATGACATTTGTATGCAACACATTTTCTACATTGTACTTTTCTTTCATTGTACTTTTCTTTCTTTAATCTTATCCATTTATTTTATTTTTAGCATTTGCTTTGCAGTTCATCCTCCTTTCATTTCTTAAAACATGTGAAGTAAAATTACTAAGACACTTATTTGTGTTCATTAATCTTATAATAAACTACCTTTTCTCTCGGTTAGATTTCAGCTACCTTAATTCCTATGTGTGTGTTTTTTTACTCTTTAATTTGATATTGCAATTGTTCATCATATTATGTATTCATTGTTTTACATTTTTGTTTTATGTATTTCTTATGTTTTACTGTTCAGTCTTTTGTGAAGCTTTTCTTCTCAGCCCAACTATGAAAAGAGGCTTTCCACCCAGATGGAATTTCCCTTTAAATAAATGCAAACAAATAAACAGAAAAATAAATACAATGAATTTGAATAAAAACAAGACTCTCTCCCACCCCCCCTCATCTCCAAAATTGCTGTACAGTGGGGAAAGGGGAAACTCCCCATCACCACTGTTCATAATTTTGGACTGAAACAAAGTTAGCAGTGTTTGATCAGCTGATTTTCATTCAGTTGTGCTGGCTTTTTTTGATGCTGTGATTTCACTTTACGCACACCTTAGTGGCATACACACACACACACACATATACATACATATATGTATATATATATATATATATATATATATATATATATATATATATATATATATATATATATATATATATATATATATGTTATTAATCTGAATGTTTAAAACAGAAATATGGTACAAAAAATTAAAATCCACAAATTGACAAACTATTGTCATAATATCATAAGAAAGATAATATACATGGAATTATAAGGTATTCAACAATGGTCAATAACAAGTTTTCAATAGCAAACATTAAAAAAAATCTACAGAAAAACAGGACTATTGTAGGTTTATACATTCATGAGTTCATAGGTTCATAGGTAGGTACTAGGCTATTGGTCCTAGGGCCTATAAAAGCCTAGCCAAAAGGTACCCTGGCTTTTGCCACCCAAGAAAATTATTTTCCTGTGCCACTGTCGAGCAGAGCCACAGAAGTCATCCACAGGGTGAATTTCCTATCTCCCATCCAATCATCAAGATTTTTCTTGAAGAGTGCTAATGAGGAGTTTTGTTTGATATAGGTAGGTAGTTTTTCCAGAGTATGAAAAGTCTCTGGGACAGGAATCAATCCCTTCAGCATGTTCTGTTTATTTTGATGACAAGGTTTTGGTCTCTTGAGCATGTAGCTTGGAGGGACTGGGATTTCTTTAAGTGGAGCATGTCCAAAAGCTCTATGTTTGACATAGCTTTGTATGTTAGGCAGAGATTGCCTCTGAGTAGGCAATATGCGACGGAGTAAAGCTGCAGTTTTTTTGAGGCGGTCTGCATAGGGCATCTGTTTGAGGCCAGTAATCCTCTTTGTGAGGTATTTCTGCGGCCTTTCCAGTTGTTGTAGATGTCTTGTGAGGTGCATACCAAATGGGGTGTTGTGCTCTGTAATAGGTCTAATGAGTGATGAGTACAGGGGAACAATGACCTCTTTTTTCCTGGATGAGAAACCTTTTGTGATGAGGTGTGCCACGTAGAAGGATTTCCTGACTACTGTGGCAATGTGATTATCAAAGGAGAGACTACTGTCCACCTGCATCCCAAGGTCTCTTATCACACTTTCAGTGTTACGTAGACTACCGCCTATGTGGTAGTTCATGGGTACCAAGTTTTTACCAAAAGGGATGACAATGCACTTTTTGGCATTGACCTTGAGGCCATGGCTTTGACACCAGGCAGTTGTCTCAGTGAAGCCCTTTTATAGGATGTCCACATCTTTTGGAACTTTGATTATGGCTCCTAGTTTGCAGTCATCTGTGAACTTCATTAGCCAAAGACCTTCTGTGTTAGCCTGTACTTCAGAGAAGTAGATACCAAACAGGAGAGGATCCAGAAATGAACCCTGTGGTACTCCACTTGTCACTGGTCTGAAGCTGGATTTGGAGTCTGCTACTTTCACAGTTTGGGTTCTGTCAGTGAGCCAGTTGGCAACCCATCTTGTGACATAGGGATTTATACCTAGTTTAGTGAGTTTATCTATAATTCCAGAGCAGGGGATGGTGCCAAATGCCTTTGCAAGATCTAGATAGGTTGTGTGAACCACCGTACCCTAATCTACAGCTTTGGTGACTGCTTCAAAGAAGTCTATCAGGTTTAGGAGACATGATCTGCCTTTTACAAACCTGAATTGGGTTGGTTCCAGAGGTTGGAGATTACCAATGTCATTGTTTATAAGTTCCATGATGATACGTTCCATAGCCTTGCAGACCAGGTTCGTGAGGCCAATGGGGTGGTAGTTTCTGAGGTCCTTGGTGGCTCCCCCTTTGTGGAGTGGGATAAACATCGCTGTGTGCCATTCAGTGGGCACATAGCCTGAGGTGAGGCTATGATTGAACATGGTACTTAGGTGGGGTGCCAGTTTGTTCTGTAGTTCATGTAGAACGCAGCCTGAGATGTTGTCAAGTCCCACAGATGCTGTATTCTTGGCTTTGGAGAGTGTATTTTTTACTGGTGCAGCCATGATTACAGGAATTTTGCATTCTTCTGGTATAGAGATGGGCCCTTTACGGGATGAGAGGGGAGGTAAAGTTAGCACTGAACCTATCTGCCAGGATGTTGGCAATATCAGTTGGTTCTGTATATTTAGTGCCATTGTGCTGTAAATTGGAGCAGATGTGAGTGGTACCATTGAGATTCTTGACATAGTTATGGAATTCTTTGTGGTTGTCTTTAGAGTCAGTAGCAATTTTGTTTTTGTAACTAGCTTTGGAGGATTTTATGAGGGATCTCAACTTCCTACTGAGGGTGACTAGGGAGTTCCTCCAATCATGGGATTTTACTCTTTTTTGCAACAGTTTCTTTTTTCTGTTGTAGAGTTTGTTTATGGCAGGGGACCATTAGATTGGCTTTCTTTTTTTGGAGGATAGCATCTGGATTCTGTTAGGGGTTGGACGATCCAAGCACTCATGTAAGTGCTTATAAAGTGCATTTGTGTAGGATTCAGCAGTCATACCTCTATTGTCTATCAGCATGGGTGTCGTGAAGTTTGCCACTTCTGTCTTAAGAAGCGTGAAGTTGGCTTTGGAGAATTTTTTTACGGTGGTTTCCCTAATGGGGGGTGGGGATGGATGTGGATGTCTAGGGTGATTAGCTTGTGGTTGGATCCGACCATTGAAGAATTGACCTCTAGTGTGGAGCACCGGTTGACCGTGTTGGTAATGACCATGTCTAGGATATTGCTGCCCCTGCTGGGGGTGTGGATATGTTGATCCAAGGCATTGGTATTTATGAATTCCAGAAAACGTTGAGCACAAGTGTTGGTACATGAGTATTTTTTCCAGTTAATGGTGGGGTCGTTGAAATCGCCCTTTATTAGGGTGTTAGGTTGTACCCTAATATTTTCCAGTGTATCAAGAAATGAGGAGTGGGAATCCTGAGGCATAGTGGGGGATCTGTAGCAAGCTACAATTTGGATTACTGTCTTGCCCAGAGTTAGTTGCACTTGGATAATCTCTGATGCATTATGCTGAGCAACTAGCCTGGAGGTGTGGATATCCTTAATGAATATGGACATGCCTCTGCCTTTAGTGTTTCAGTCCAGGTTAGGTGGCCGGAAGGTGTGGTATGAATTATAGCCTGGTAATGCAGGGGTACTCTCTGGACCTTTGAACCAGGTATCTATCACTACACAGTTGACGATGTTCTCTGTTTTAAGGAGTGCCTCGAGTGAGTGCATTTTGAGGTTTGGACTTCTAGCACTGAGTAGCAATACCCTCAGATTTTGCTTGCTTGTACCTGTTATGGTGGTGAATTTGTCAATGGAACTTTGCCTAAAAAGGCACTATAGGAGTGGCTAGAGCCTTAGTCAGTATCCAGAATTCCAGTGGCGACAGATGCAGGCCATCTCTGGCAAAGCATCATGGTTTGTCGATTATGTCACCCCAGGCAGACAGATACTGGATCCCCTTAGAATGACACCAAAAGCTCAGCCAATTGTTGAAGTCAATCATTTTGTCTTTGTACTGTGGTATCATTCTGGGTGATGACAGGATGCTACTCAGGGTTAGGGTCATACCTGCCTGGGCTACAAGACCGGACAGCTCCTCCATGTCCCTTTTCATGTAGTCCAGGGAGGTATGTCTCAGGTCATTCACACCAACATGGACAATGACAGAGTCATATTTGTACTTGTTGTGGAGTGACCTGAGTGCATGCGTTATGTGGCAGATCCTGGCACACGACAGGCATCTCACAGTAACTTTCTCCTTGTTTAGCCTGTTGAGTGGAACATCAGTGTGCCTGACTATAGAGTCACCTATGACTAGAGTGTTGGGTACGTTGTTATACCTTATGGGCTGTGTTTGAGTGGCACACTGAGTTTGTGGGCTATGTGTCATTTGGGTTGTCTTGGGGGGGTGGAGGTTGCCTGTGTTTCTGCTTTGGAGGTCCCTGTTGCTTCGGCAGGTTTTTACTGAGAGCCTCCATGAATGTAGTTCTGTGTTTTGTGTTTCTATGCATGTGTTTTGGTGGAATAGGTTTTGAGGGACTATGTGATGAGTGTGGTGTGGTGCAAGTGTTTACCTTCTCCTCTTGACTGTCTAGTCCAGTCTTGTGTGAAGAGAGCTTTGCTTCCAGTTTCGCTATATAAGTGCATCCCTCACAGGTTGTGGTGTTGGGTGGTAGGAGGAGAGGGGTATCTGTGTAGATGAGACAATTGCTGCATTGTCCCAAGATGTCCAGATTCATCAGGTAGACAGGAGAAAACATTGGGAGCTGACCCTTAGACATGCCTGGATAGGTGCATATTTATTAAGTGCTAGAAACTGTTTTCCTCTAGACAAGTGAGGAAAGTTGAGTGCTGTAGTAATTTGTAGCTTATTTAGGGCTTACAACGAGTTCTGAACAAGTACTGAGCTCAAAGAAACAGACGAGTGCTGAAACTAAAAAACTGGCTAGTTCAAAGAAACAAAACTAAGCTAGAAGGCTTCCCTCCAACACAGAAAGGCTTGGAGGCTAGAAGCCCACAAACAGTCCTGGACACAGCAAATCTGCATCTGGACTAGACTACCCATAGAAAAGGCAAGAAACAAGCTTAGAATTTTTTAAGTGTAATAAGAGAAAGGAGGAGCAGAAACTAAGTGGACTGGCCGTCTCAAATGTTCTCCCTGTTTTAGGTAGAATGAGGTAGCAACATTAGATTGGGGGGAGTGTTCCAGATAAAATTTTCAGTAGGGGCGGGCAACTGCAAAGCCACCAATTATAAGAACAGCATACAAATAGGGATTGAGTGTGGGAAACAAACTGCAGAAATGTTTCTCACAGCAGAAAAGCAGCAGTGAGCCATTAAATTAAAGATTTAAACAGATTAAGGAGCCTCTAGAGAAAGCATTTAACTGCAAACAGTTTATATGACACACTACTTGGCTGGGGATCAGAACAATTAACCCAAACAGATGCTTAATAAAAGTGTACAATTTCCAGTTAATACCTCACACACAGTGAAACTAGCTAGAAAAGTATGCAGTAGACAAAGTGCTATAAATAACTTAAAAAATAAGCAAAAAACAGGATACTTAATGTTATATATTATAGATCCGAGTTTGTTCAGTGCCCTTCCTTCGATTAGCTCAGTGTGAAATGGCAGAAACACTCAAAAACTTAACTTCTTAGGTAACAGAAAGTTGAAACCTGAGACAACATTAAAAAAAAGCTCAAAAGAACCAATGAGGTGCTTACTCTAAGCTGTAGTCCAGGTGACCCCAGTCAGCCAATTACCATAAACAATCCCTTTCACTGAAATGCCTAATGGCTTTGGCTAAACTAAGATGTCCTTGAACATGTGCTCAGACACACAGCCTCCACAAACACTAGACCCAAACACAAGCCTGAATATGGACAATGCTACAAATACCCACACTACTTAGGTAGAAACAAATGGCAGAAATGTTTCTCATAGCAGAAAAGCAGCAGTGATCCTTTAAATGAAAGTGTTAGACAGATAAAGGAGCCTCTAGAAAAAGCTTTTAACTGCAAACAAGTTATATGACACACTCATTGGCAGAAAATCAGTACAAACAACCAAACAGATAATTAATAAAAGTGGACAATTTCCAGTTAATACCTCACACACAGTGAAACTAGCTAGAAAAGTATGGAGTAGACAAAGTGCTATAAATAACTTAAAAAAGCAAGCAAAAAAAAACAGGATACTTAATGTTATATATTATAAATCCGAGTTTGCTCACTGCCTTTTCTTCGATTAGCTCAGTGTGAAATGGTAAAAACACTCACAAACTTAACTTCTTAGGTAACAGAAAGTTAAAACCTGAGATAACTTTAAAAAAAAGCTCAAAAGAACCAATGAGGTGCTTACTCTAAGCTGAAGTCCAGGTGACCCCAGTCAGCCAATAGCCATAAACAATCCCCTTTCACTGAGATGCCTAATGGCTTTGGCTAAACCAAGATGTCCTTGAACATGTGCTCAGACACACAGCCTCCACAAACACTAGGCCCAAACACAAGCCTGAATATGGACAATGTTACAAATACTCACCCTACTTAGGTAGAAACAAACTGCAGAAATGCTTCTCATAGAAGAAAAGCAGCAGTGAGCCATTAAATGAAAGTTTTAAACAGATAAAGGAGCCTGTAGATAAAGCTTTTAACTGCAAACAAGTTATATGACACACTCCTTGGCAGGAGATCAGAACAAACAACCCCAAAAAATGCTTAATAAAAGTGGACAATTTCCAGTTAATACCTCACACACAGTGAAACTAGCTAGAAAGGTATGCAGTAGAAAGAGTGCTAGAAATAACTTGAAAAAATAAGCAAAAAAAGGATACTTAATGTTATATATTATTTATCCGAGTTTGCTCAGTCCCCTTCCTTTGATTAGCTCAGTGTGAAATGGCAAAAACACTAACAAACTTAACTTCTTAGGTAACAGAAAGTTGAAACCTGAAACAACTTTAAAAAAGCTCAAAAGAACCAATGAGGTGCTTATTCTAAGCTGTAGTCCAGGTGACCCCAGTCAGCCAATTACCATAAACAATCTCCTTTCATTGAAATGCCTAATGTATTTGGCTAAACTAAGATGTCCTTGAACATGTGCTCAGACACACAGCCTCCACAAACACTAGGTCCAAACACAAGTCTGAATATGGACAATGCTACAAATACCCACACTACTTAGATAGAAACAAACTGCAGAAATGTTTCTCACAGCAGAAAAGCAGCAGTGAGCCTTTAAATTAAAGTGTTAAACAGATAAAGGAGCCACTATAGAGAGGTTTTAACTGCAAACAAGTTATATGCCACACTCCTTGGCAGAAGATCATAACAAGCAACCCAAACAGATGCTTAATAAAAGTAGACAATTTCCAGTTAATACCTCAGATGCAGTGAAACTAGCTAGAAAAGTATGCAGTAGACAAAGTGCTATAAATAACTTAAAAAAAATAAGCAAAAAAACAGGATACTTAATGTTATGTATTATAGATCCAAGTTTGCTCAGTGCCTTTTCTTCGATTAGCTCGGTGGGAAATGACAGAAACACTCACAAACCTAACTTCTTAGGTAACAGAAAATTGAAACCTGAGACAACTTAAAAAAAAGCTCAAAAGAACCAATGAGGTGCTTACTCTAAGCTGTAGTCCAGGCGACCCCAGTCAGCCAATGACCATAAACAATCCCCTTTCACTGGAATGCCTAATGGCTTTGGCTAAATCAAGATGTCCTTGAACATGTGCTCAGACACACAGCCTCCACAAACACTAGGCCCAAACACAAGCCTGAATATGGACAATGCTACAAATACCCACACTACTTAGGTAGAAACAAATTGCAGAAATATTTCTCACAGCAGAAATGTAGCAGTGAGTCTTTAAATGAACAGTTTAAACAGATAAAGGAGCCTCTAGAGAAAACATTTAACTGCAAATAAGTTATATGACACATTCCTTGCAGGAGATCAGAACAATTAACCCAAACAGATGCTTAATAAAAGTGGACAATTTCCAGTTAATACCTCACACATAGTGAAACTAGCTAGAAAATCATGCAGTAGACAAAGTGCTATAAATAACTCAAAAAATAATCAAAAAACAGGATACTTAATGTTATATATTATAGATCTGAGTTGGCTCAGTGCCCTTCCTTCAATTAGTTCAGTGTGAAATGGTGGAAACACTCACAAACTTAACTTCTTAGGTAACAGAAAGTTGAAACCTGAGACAACTTTGAAAAGAAGCTCAAAAGAACCAATGAGGTGCTTACTTTAAGCTGTAGTCCAGGTGACCCCAGTCAGCCAATGACCATAAACAATCCCCTCTCACTGAAATGCCTAATGGCTTTGGCTAAACCAAGATGCCCTTGAACATGTGCTCAGACACACAACCTCCACAAACACTAGGCCTAGACACAAGCCTAAATATGGACAATGCTACAAATACCCACACTACTTAGGTAGAAACAAACTGCAGAAATGTTTTTCACAGCAGAAAAGCAGCAGTGAGCCTTTAAATGAAAGTTTTAAACAGATAAAGGAGCCTCTAGAGAAAACTTTTAACTGCAAACAAGTTATATGACACACTCCTTGGCAGGAGATCAGAATAAACAACCCAAACAGATGCTTTATAAAAGTGGACAGTTTCCAGTTAATACCTCACACACAGTGAAACTAGCTAGAAAATTATGCAGTAGACAAAGTGCTATAAATATCTCAAAAAATAAACTAAAAAACAGGATACTTAATGTATATATTATAGATCCAAGTTTGCTCACTGCCCTTCCTTCGATTAGCTCAGTGTGAAATGGCAAAAACACTCACAAACTTAGCTTCTTAGGTAACAGAAAGCTGAAACCTGAGACAACTTAAAAAAAGCTCAAAAGAACCAATAAGGTGCTTACTCTAAGATGTAGTCCAGGTGACCCCAGTCAGCCAATGACCATAAACTATCCCCTCTCACTGAAATGCTTAATGGCTTTGGCTAAACCAAGATGTCCTTGAACATGTGCTCAGACACACAGCCTCCAAAAACACTAGGCCCAAACACAAGCCTGAATATGGACAATGCTACAAATACCCACACTACTTAGGTAGAAACAAACTGTAGAAATGTTTCTCTTTATGCACTCTCTGCATACTAAAATTAAAATTAAAAAAGCTGACATGAACAATGCACTAAGTAAGCACATTAGTGAAAAAGGTCCCCATCATTGTTTCACATTTACAATTATTGACCAAATAGGGGTGAGCGAGTATGGGGGTAACTGGAAGATAGGATTGTCCTGTTTAGAAACTAAATGGCAGATTTTGTGTGATGCCACTTCATGGCCAGGTCTAAACGAAAGTATTAGTATAAAACCTTTTTTACTTTTGAACCGTGGTTAATATTTTCTTAAAAAATTTTTTTCATAGTGCTTGGCATATTATTATTATTTTTTAGTGCTTGGCACATTTTTCACATTTTTTACTACAAATTGCATTTTTTGCACATTCTATATTGTAAAATTTTATATAAACAATTTTTATATGTTGTATCTCAATTAGTTAAAAGTTTTATTTATGTAAAAATACACAAGCTATATTAACTTCATTAGCTTTTTTAGGGATAGGTACAATGTATTATGCATCATTAATTTTATGTAATGTATGATGTTGGATTTTGGCGCCAAAATTGCTATAAATACGTTGTTGTAACCCGAATTGATTGGTTCTGAGGAAGTCTGCCTTGTGTGGATGAAAGCGCTAAACCTGTGTTTTGTGTTATTAAATCAGAGTTTTTAACTGGCAGGTGCCTGACTGGTGCGTGAATTATTGGAACATCAGTGTTTTTTCTGCAGAGGAGAGTTCCTGGTTGGTTTCTGTTCGAGCCACAGGGGTCCGGTTGGCTATTTTGTGTTACTAGGCAATGGTTGACAAAGATTATTAGTAGCCTAGTTACAGTCCTTGTCCAATAGGCATTGGGTGGTCTAACCATGAGCGAATTTATATGCTTACCCATTCAAACTTGTAACTTGTGGGGATTTGTTTTACTTGATATGAAGTAGAAGCTTTTTCCAGATATAGGAGTTCTTTTCTTTTGTTAACGCTTTTATTTAATTATCATTTAAAAAATAGGCAAACATATAATATAAAAGAAAACAAATGATGTTGATGTTAACATGATTACAGTTACAAATATTATAAATCACATGCATGCTTCATACAACTATCATTAATCCAACATAATATAAATGGCACAATTCCTGCCTTCCCTAAATCTTACTCCTTTTCCAAAACATTATTCTGCATGTATTGTTCTCACAGTTTCCATTTTTATCTATGTAATTTGCCTACCCTTTTATAAAGATCCCACTTGAAGATAGTTTATCTCTATTATAATGTTCATTGCTTCAAGTACAATTGATTTAGACTTTGATTCCATTTTCTAGTACTTGCCATTTTGGCAGCCAGCAGAATTAAACTTAACAAGGCCTTAATATATCTAGGCTGTTCAGATCCTTAGTTACACCCATTTGCTCACCCAATATTTCTGACAAAGTATGCTACAGGCAAGTTTTAAAGTCTGACAAGTCATGCTCTCAAAACATTTATCACTTTCTTAGCATCACACCTCCAATATTTGCCATCTACCTAAGGAAAAATCCTTCGGAGTCTGCATGGAATATAAAAAAAAAATATGTGAACATCCAAGTAAAACTCTTAAATCTTTTACACCTTGTTGAATATTTAGGAACCAATATATGTCCTCCCTTTGTTTTCTTGTGAATTATTTATCCCGTCCCTCTTCTCAGCCTTTTCTAACCTTCTCTGATTGACTCCTATATTTATGAGGCAATATTTTATATGCCCTACTAATTATCCTTTTTTTAAAGCAGCCTTGGTTCTAGATTCAACTAAAACCTCTACCAGAGTAGGTCTTTTACTGAAGATTCCCCATCACTTTTTGTTTGCCTATACTCTAATATCAGTCCCTGATAGGGAAGCAGTCTCTAGCTTACAGTCCAACTGTCTTCCTGGCTTCTTCTCTTTCTATTACCTTTCCCTGTCTAGTTATTCCTCCCAATACTTTGTTTCCTTTACCATTTTTTTCACAAAATTCCAGCCACCTCTTGCCTAGTCTCTTTACCCCTAGTTGCAGTCATTCCAGTTGGCGGAATCTCTGTTCTCCATTCCCGAGTTGGCTTACTTCTAAGAATACTTTCTGCTACTTTATGAATAAAATCTCTCTCTCTCTCTCTCTCTTTTTTTTTTTTTTTAGTTTTGCCAAGCCTTTTGGGTTTCTATTACCATGACAAGAATGGACTCCAATCCTAAGTCTTTTTTTTTTAATTTCTGCAGATCTTTTGGGTTTCTAATACTATGATGGGAATGGACCCCATTTGTAAGTCAAAGTACAATTAAAGTTCATGAAATTAGTATTGTTTTAGTCTTTAATGTCAGCCAAAAATGCTCTTCGCATCACCTGCAATGTGCCCAGTAATAACTCCTGCAATTTGTACAGGGTTACATGGATTGGTAACATTTCTAAATATGATTGTAAATTATTTTTTATAAGCCTCGTTACTCCTACTACTATTGGAGCTATATGAGTATCTTTCTGCCACATTGCTCTCGTTTCTGTCTGCAGATCCTAACATTTTATGACTTTGTGTCTCTCTCTATGGAAGACACTGTAGTCACTGGGTGTGGTGATTTCAATGATCAGTGCTACTTTTGCCTTTTTTCTTGGTTTTCTAGCATCTGTCTTTTGAACTGTTGGCAGTGGGTGATCTCATGTGATATAAACTTCACAATTTTTTATGATACTTTGTGGCTCACGTTTCCAGTGTTTTTCAGCCACTTTATTGCTATAATGTTTGCACAATCCCCAGTGCAACAATCTTGCCACATTATTATGCCTTTCAGTGTACAACCCTTCTGTCATTAGTATGTCGCATCTAGCAATGAGGTGTGCAACTGTTTCCAATTCAGTTTTACAAAATCTACATTTGTCTGTTTCTCCCACATGTTCAATGGACATTGTAAACCAATGTGTTCATAATCCACTATCTTGGACTGCCAATATTAATCTTTCATTTCTTGGTTTAAATTCACCTCTCCTCAACCATTCCCACATCGGCTTAGTTCTAAGAATACCTTCTGCTACTTTATGAATAAAATCTCTCTCTCTCTCTCTTTTTTTTTTTTAGTTTTTTTTTTTTAATTTCTCCAAGTCTTTTGGGTTTCTATTACCATGACAGGAATGGACACCATTTCTAAGTCTTCTGTATGGCTATTGTCATTTTCCCTAAGAATCTGCATCAAAAGTCCCATTCTTTCCTTAATTCTTGAAATTCCCCCTGCTTTATTATCATCCCTTTCCGGTCTGAGCTAGAGATTTCTGCTTAGGTTATGCATCTGTACCTTAACTGTGTAGCTCTAAAATATCCCTTCAAATCAGGTAGTCCTAAACTACCTTCTTCTATTGTCTTATCCCATGTAACCCTTGCCATCTTCCCCTCCCAGGTAAAATTCTTCAAATCTTTATTAATTACTGTCTACAACTTCTGCTATGGTTGATAAAAGTATTCTTGACTTATATATAAAACTAAAGGGACTATAAACGTTTTACCTACTTGTATCTTGCTATCCAAATCTATCTACAAGTGCGAACAGTTTCTCAATTTTTGCATTATCTTTTTAGTTTTTTTCCCGTATATCCTTAGCTGCCATAACATAATTGTTTTTAACCTATACTCCTGAATATTTCATTTTATCGCAATTGATAAATATAGGTATTGCTGCACCAATTCATGTGTGGGTATATAGTTTATAGCTATAGCCTTAGTTTTGTCTGCATTAATTTTATATCTCCTCCTCAAAAAAATTGAAACTGTCTCAGTGTTCCATAGCCCTGAAATGTCCTTTTCTGGTTTTATCAAGTACAAAATAATATTGCCTGCAAATAAAATAATCTTTTCTTGATTACCAAACCAATTACATCCTTGAATTTTTGGGTGCCTTATTTTCTTTGCCACTTGTTCTAAATATAATACAAATAAGAAATGAGAAAGAGAATGCCCCTGCCTGGTTCTTCTGTTCAGACACAACTTATTATAGAGGAATTTATGCCTCCAATCCCTTGTATATCCTCCTCATTAACATTATAGTTGTATCAGGGAATGCAAAACTTCTGTTGCCTATTCATAAAAACTCAGTTTATTCTGTCAAATTGTAAAATCCATAATAAAAAGTGGCAGGGCCCAGAAACTGCAACTAGTCAAACTTTATTCTTGAAAACAACCACAATTAGTGCTTTCATATGTGATAAACAGACTTCATCTGTCAAAATGCTTTCTCTACATCAAGACCCACTAGCAGCATCAGTATTTTCTTACATTCGGTTTCTCTCTGTATCAGCATTGTTCTATTAATGTTGTCAAATGTTTCAATCAGTTGCACAAAACCACATTGATCCATGTCTATCAATTTTGGCAATATCTTTGCCATTCTTTCAGCTACTATAGACTGCTCTTCGCAGCACCTGCAATGTGCCCAGTAATGACTCCTTCTGCAATTCATATGGAGTTACATGGGTTGGTAACATATCTAAATATGATTGTAGATTATTTTTTATAATCATGATTTAAAATTGAATGGTCCTATATAAAGCTGTTTCTGATTGGTTTTTACTGTTTTTAATTATTACAACAATCACATATTTATTCTAGGATGTTGGTGCTTTTCTCCTTTTAAAATACCGTAAAACAAAACCTTCTAGATCTTTATCACAAGAATGCTATCTATTCTTGGAGACTTTCCTGTAGCTTGTTTATAGTCATTATTTTTATCTCATCTCCTCCTACCTTAAATGTCAATTGGTGATCCTCATCTGCCTCTAAATTCTAACCTTAGCATATTTAAATCTTCTATAAATATATCCATTTGTACTTGTTTTCAGTTTCCACATTCCTCCACTTTATACAAAGTTTCATGAAAATTCCAAAATATCTCTAATATCAATACAGGATCTCTGGTTATTTTTCTTGTTATCAGCTCCCTAGGTTTGGCAATGACCCTTTCTACTCTGCATTGCCCAAGTCATTGTGTTAAGAGATTTTTCCTCTGTAGTTATTTTCACAAAAGCAGTTTCTTAACAGCAATTCATGCATATTATTCAGATACTCCCTTTAGCACTCTGCAATTGGGTGTCTTCTTGTTATTAGAGATTCCCCTTATTCTGTAATACTTTAACCTTTGTCAGCCCCAATAAACAATTCTTGTTACTTTTTAACCATATCTCTTTTTCTTTTATTTCTGCTTTATTTTTAAACTCCACTTCCATTTTATCCTCCTCACTGTGAGGGTGGCCTAATGGTTAAAGTGTTTGCCTTACAAAGACAAGGTGCAGGGTTTGAGTCTCACAAGGGAAAATTGGCTAGGCTGACAAGGGCAGCTAACTTATGAACCTAGCTATAACTTCTGAATACATTTCTGTCTTCCCTAATAGTTTTGATATAATTTCCTCTACCTAGTCCTGAAATTCCTTTCTTTTTAGCAGGTAAGTGGGAAGCACCATTACCTCATTTTTACTTCACTACCCTGCATTTTTATCTTAGTTGTTATTAGTGCATGATCTGGAATAGGTATTGTATGTGTGTCAAAGCTTTCAATTAAACACACATGATCCTGTGAAATAAAAATTTTGTCTAGCTTAGCCCAGTTATTGTACCTTGGGAAATAATATATACATTCTCTCAGAGTTCTTACTACTGAAATCATGTCTTCCAATCAAAATATTTTCATTGATATCTTCAGAAAGCTACACTCTTTTCTTATATTTTTCCTCCTAGGTCCTCTTATCTTTCTGTCTAAAACTGTGAGGCCATTCAAGATCAAAAATAATATGTTTAATGTAGCCATCATGATAAGAAGTTGTTATTCCCATCTATTACATATATGACAGCTTTTGTAAAATGTCTGTTTCCATCTTTTGTGTTACATGCACGCAGTAATGTTTGTTTGGCTGATCTCTTATACAGTTGCTTCTTGTCATCTCTATTTAAACCTATACCACATTTTACATTTTTTTTGTTTTAATGAAAACCCTTGAACAAAACACACACAAACAAGCAAAACTATGTGCGTCTTCAAATCATGAAGTTTAACCCTCCTGATAGGAACAATTGCCCCAGAATGACAGCTGCGCACACAGATATAAGTTAACTGAGTAAAAACCACGGAATCCACCACGAAGTAAAAAAGTTCTTTATTCACCACAAAGTAAAACGAACAAGCGCTTTCACATACACCGAGTATGCTTCACCAGGTTACATTATCCAAGTGAAAACCTTCATCTTATATGCTCTACTCAATCATTTCATTAGTCAATCAAACAATATTCCTGTCTGCTAACAATTAAATGATTAAATAATTAGGCATTGATTTCCTCCTTTAAAGCAACAGCTATAGAAATTGTCTTTGCTTAGCCTATAGATATGGTATAGCGCTACTATAATAACGTATTACAGTGTTACATACAAAACATTGTTACTATAAAAATATATGCATATAAATATCAATAGATTTCATAACCTAAACCTCATATATTATATGATACTTTAGTATAAATAAAATAAAATAAATATAATCAATATAGACAATCACAGCTAGTTTTTGTCTCTTATCTACAATGTCTATTCGTATTATTAGATGACCCATACTATGTATCTAGATATAACCCAGATAAAAACTATTCTGCTAAAACAACATGAAGTAAAAATATGTAGATATAATTATATAAAGTAAGATATGACCATATGGGTAATATATGGGTACTATGTTATAAAAAGTGTACTACAAAAATACTATAAAATGTACTATAGGGTGCATTGAATGGCATGCTTAGTATTTTTAATAATAATCAAAGGTCCCATTTAATTCATTTTTTTTCATTTTTATATATGTGGAGCTGGTGCAATATATATATATAGATAAACTCTATATATTCTTAAAAAGGCATCTATCTAATAACTACCTTGATGTTACTTCAATACTCCCTATCTGTGCTTATATGTTCAACTATAACAGGGTGTAGAAATAATGATATATATATTGAAAGTCAGACATGATATAACTGTTTCACCAGAACAAATATAAGGCATTATTAACATCTGAATCATAAGTCTATATAACATTAGATAATTAAATATATAAATTAATAGATAGATAGATAAATAACCTAATATCAAGGTTTTCTATGCTGCAATACCCGCCTGCCCTCCCTGTTTTTGTTCTGGTATTAATCTTGGTGGCTTTGGAATTGCCTGTCCCACTTATAAATTTTTGTTTGAACTCTCCTCCTGGGTCTATCTCATTTGCTCACTCAACTGAGTACAGTGAGATCATATTTTGACTTCAGACATTCCTACCATTCTCATCTGTTCAGCTCTATCCCAGCTCTATTTTAGTCTAGTGTCACTAGCCCATTCTACCTAATACAGAGAGAACATTTATGAAGGGCAAGCCACTTAGGGCCTTAATTTTGAATTATCTTTTGTTTCTCCTTTCTCCCTTTCCACTTTCCAAAAAAAATGTCTAGGCTTGTTTCCCACCTTTCCTGTAACTAGTCCAGTCCAGATAGAGATTTGCTGTAACCAGGACTGTTTGTAAACTTCTGAGCCCCCAAAGCTTTTCTCTGTTGGAGGGAAGCCTTCAAGCTTATCAGTGGGAGTGGTAAGTGCTAGGTAGCCTATCTATCACAAGAGTGGTTTCTGGCCCAGAAATTGTAGTTTATTGGTCGTTTGGGCAGTTTTTCCATCTCTTTCAACATTCTAGTTTAAAAGCCTGTGGTTGCGCTTGTTTCCCACCTTTCCTGTAACTAGTCTAGTCTAGATAAACATTTGCTGTATCCAGGACTGTTTGTAAGCTTCTGAGCCCCCCAAGCCTTTCTGTGTTGGAGGGAAGCCTTCTAGCTTATCAGTGGGATTGGTAAGCACTAGGTAGCCTATCTACCACAAGATCCAGGTACAGATTCGTAGTTTTAGCACTTGAATTTGCTTATTCATTCTCAGCACTTGTTCAGAACTTGTAGTTAGCACTAAATAAGCTACAAATTACTACAGCACTCAACCTTCTTTTTTACCTAGAGGAAAACAGTTTTTGTACTTACTTTTTTCACTTGCTTAGAGAAAAACAGCTCTTATACTCACTTTCCTCACTTGTCTAGCGGAAAGTAGTTTTTTAATTCAACCATGTCCAAGGGTCAGCTTCCAGTGTTCTCTCCTGTCTATCTGATGAATCTGGGCATCTTTGGGCAATGTAACAATTGCCTCATGTACACAGATAACCCTCTCCTCCTACCACCCAACACCACAACCTGTGAGAGATGCACTTATCTAGCCAAACTGGAGGTAAAGCTCTCTCCAACCAAGACTGAACTTGACAGTCAAGAGGAGAAGGTAAACATTTGCACCACACACATTCATCATGTAGTCCCACTAAACCTACACCACCAAAATCCACACAGAGACATAATAACATTTGTAAAGGCTCTCAGTAATAATCTGCTCAAGCAACAGAGACCTCCAAAGCAGAAACACAAGCAACCTCCACCCCCCAACACAACCCAAATCACACATATCCTACAGACTCAGTGTCCAAATAAACCACAGCCCATAAGACAAAACAACGTACCCAACACAGTAGTCATAGGTGACTCTATAGTCAAGCACACTAATGTCCCACTCACCAGGCTAAACAAGGAGAAGGTTACTGTCACCTGCCTGTCAGGTGCCAGGATCTGCCACATAACCCACACACTCAGGTCACTCCACAACAAGTACAAATATGACTCTGTCATTGCCCATGTTGGTGTAAATGACCTGAGACATACCTCCCTGTACTACATAAAAAGAGACATGGAAGAGCTCTCAGATCTTGCAGCCCAGGCAGGTATGACTCTAGCCCTGAGTAGCATCCTGCCATCAGTCAGAATGCTACCACATTACAAGGACAAAATGATTGACTTCAACAATTGGCTAAGCCTCTGGTGTCATTCTAAGGGGATCCAGTGTCTGACTGCCTGGGATGACATGGTCGACAGACCAGGATGCTTTGCCAGAGATGGCCTGCACCTGTCGCCCCTGGGATTCCAGATACTGGCGAAAGGTCTTGCCGCCCCTATAGTGCCTTTTTTAGGCAAGGTTCAAATGACAAATTCACCACTGTAACTGGAACAGGCAAGCAAAAATTGAGGGTAATGCTACTCAATTCTAGAAGTGTAAATCTCAAAATGCACTCACTCAATGAACGCCTTAAAATGGAAAAAAATCGATATCTGTGAAGTGACTGAGACCAGGTTCAAGGCTCTACAGAGCACCCCTGCATTACCAGGCTATAACTCATACCACACTTTTCGGCCATCTAACCTGGGCCAGAACACCAAAGGTGGAGGTGTGTCCATATGCATTAAGGATATCCACACCTCCAGACTAGCTGCACAGCATAATGCATCCGAAGTTATCCAAGTGCAACTAACTCTGGGCAAAACTGCAATCCAAATTATAGCTTGCTACAGATCCCCCACCATGCTGCAGGATTCCCACTCCTCTTTTCTTGATATACTGGAAAATATTAGGGTTTAACCAAACACCCTAATAATGGGTGATTTCAACGACCCCACCATTAACTTGGAAAACTACTCATGTACCAACTCCTTCACTCAACGCTTTCTGGAATTCATAAATTCCAGTGCCCTGGATCAACTTATCCACACCCCCACCAGGGGCAACAATATCCTAGACCTAGTCATTACCAACATGATTGACCGGTATTCCACACCTGAAGTCAACTCCTCGTTGGTCAGATCCAACCAAAAGCTAATCACCCTAGATATCCGCATCCCACCCCCACCCACCATTAAGGAAACTACAGTAAAAAATTTCTCCAAAGCCAACTTCATGCTTCTTAAGACAGAAGTGGCGAACTTCATGATACCCATGCAGATGGACAATACAGTTACGACTGCTGAATCCTACACAAATGTACTCTATAAGCACTTACATGAGTGCATGGATCATGCTATCCCAAATAGAACCAAGACAGCCATAAACAAACTTTACAACAGAAGGAAGAAACTGTTGCAAAAGAGAGTAAAATCCCATGAGCTCCCTGGTCAGCCTCAGTAAGAAGCTGAGATCCCTTATAAGATTCTCCAAAGCTAGCTATGAAAACAAAATCACCACTGATTCTAAGGGCAACCACAAAGCATTCTATAGCTATGTCAAGAATCTCAGTGGCAATACCCAGATCTCCTCTGAGTTACAGCACAATGGCACAAAAAGTACAGAGCCAACTGATATTGCCAACATCCTGGCAGATAGGTTCAGTGCTAACTTTACTCCCCTCTCACCCCCTAAAGGGCCCATATCTATACAGGAAGAATGCAGTGTCCCTGTAATCACAACTATGCAGGTAAAAGCTGCACTCTCTAAAACCAAAAACACAGCATCCATGGGACCAGACAACATCCCAGGCTGCGTTTTACACGAACTTTAGAACAAACTGGCTCCCCACCTAAGCACCATGTTCAATCATAGTCTCACGTCAGGCCTTGTGCCCACTGAATGGCACACAGTAGCAGTTATCCCCCTCCACAAAGGGTGAGCCACCACTGATCCTGGGAACTATCTCCCTATTAGCCTGATGAGCCTGGTCTGCAAGGCCATGGAACATATCATCATGGAACTCATAAACAGACATTGGTAACCTCCAAACTCTGGCCTCCACCCAGTTCAGGTTTGTGAAAGGCAGATCATGCCTTCTGAACCTGATTGACTTCTTTGCTGTAGACGAGGGTAAGGTTGTTCACACAGCCTATCTTGACCTCACCATGGCTTTCAACACCATCCCCATTATAGAATTATAGCTAAACTCATTAAACTAGGTATAAATCCCTACATCACAAGATGGGTTGCCAACTGGCTCACTGACCGAACCCACACTGTAAAAGTTGCAGACTCCAAATCTGACATCAAACCAGTGACAAGTGGAGTACCACAGCGTTCAGTCCTGGGACCTCTCCTGCTTGGCATCTACTTCTCTGAAGTACAGGCTAACACAGAAGGCCTCTAGCTAATGAAGTTCACAGGTGACTGCAAGCTAGGAGCCATAGTCAAGTCCCCAAATTATGTGGACATCTTACAGAAGGGCCTCACTGAGACAGATGCCTGGTGTCAGAGGCATGGCCTCAAGCTCATTGCCAAAAAGTACATTGTCATCCCCTTTGGTAAAAACTCTGTACCCATGAACTACCACATAAACAGCAGTCTACTGAATGCTGAATGTGTGATTAGAGACCTTGGGACCCAGGTGGACAGTAGTCTCTCCTTTGATAATCACATCGCCACAGTATTCAGAAAATCCTTCTATGTGGCCCACCTCATCACAAAAGGGTTCTCATCCAGGAAAAAAGAGGTCATTGTTCCCCCTCTACTCGTCACTCATTAGACCCATTATAGAGTACAATGCCGCTTTTGGAATATTCCTCACAAGGCATCTGCAGTAGCTGGAATGGCCACAGAAGTACCTCACAAAGAGGATTACTGGCATCAAACAGATGCCCTACACTGACTGTCTCAAAAAACTCCAGCTTTACTCTGTAGCATATTGCCTACTCTGAGGAGATCTCTACCTAACATATAAAGCTATGTTAAACACAGAGCTGTTGGAGATGCTGCACCATAAAAATTAAAATCTGTATGAGCTACAGCTCTAGGGACCTAAACCTTGTCACCACAATAAACAGGACATGCTGGAGGGATAGATTCCTGTCCCAGAGATTTCCAATACTCTGGAACAAGCTAGCCATCTATGGCAAGCAAAGTTCCTCATTAGCACTCTTCAAGAAAAATCTTGATGAGTGGATGGGAAATAGGAAATACAACCTGGGGATCAGTTCTGTGGCTCTGCTCGACAGGGGCACAGGAAATTAACTTTCTTGGGTGGTGTAAGCCAGGGAACCTTGTTGGCTAGGCGTACGTAGGTCCTTGGGCCAATAGCCTAGTACCTACATATGAAACTATGAACGTGTTACAGGTTGTACTCCTACTTACACTAATTGTGTCTGTTCTTCTCTTACCTTCATTCCCCTCCATGAAGTGAAAAAAGCAGTTTTTATGCTTTCTGACTTTTATTGCTCCCCCATAGTCAGCTTGTCTCCATGGAAACACAAGTACCAAATGTACAGCTCTGCAAACCTCTCAACTTAAACTGAACATTTATTTGCCAAAGGAATATATTTCATTACATTCAGTCTCCTTTTGTTTACTTGCTTACACACTCAAACAATTATTAAATTAAGCCAAGGCCTTAATCCAGACTTTCACCTATGCAAAAGTAATAGAGAACATATCACGTGTACATATATTATAATCTGTGCACATTTACACCCCACCTTCCACCTCAACAAATCAAAATAACAGCAGATTATCCTGAACACATTTTTTGTCCAGCCTTTCTTCTTTTTTTACAATATAATGCCAGAGTTTCTTAAAACTAAAAAAGAAGAAAAAAGGCACTTTTTTACTTTAGTAACTTTATCACATATAAGAATAAATGAAAATACTTTACTGTATAACACACAATGTATATCATGAAATATCCCATTAAAATTCTAAGAGCAAGAATTGTTTTATTCACACTTACGTTTCTTGTTTTTTTTCTCCATCCCTTCAGTGTTCTTCTAAACATTTATGATGTGATGTGGGGCATATGCATTTCAGTCTCCCACAAGTTTAACAAAATTAACATAAGTCCAATATTTACAATTTTTCTTGTAAAGCCATATTTCACAAATGTGATTGATGCTTTATAGTCTCAGATTTATTCACTAGTTTCATTATTGCTGGTCTTCTTCCTGTCCATCTACATCTTCCAAACTCAAACTCCAGTTCAAGTGCAATGTATTCTGATTCTTCTAGTCACCTCCTGTGCTTTTTTTCTGTCTCACAACCATTTTCCTTGGGAACACTGTTAAAGGTCCACTGGAAAAGTCTGCTGATAAGATTTATTATCAAAGAATTAGAAGCAGAGTCTTCTTCTGTTTGACGGCTTTTTTGTTGGATAAACTTTTGTATTTTCTCCATAGCCCATTCTACATCAAAAATTACTTTGATCCTTCAGGAAAAAAACATTCTGAAGACAGCTGGTTACAGCAGCTTAAATCTCACACCTGCCTCTCAATTGCTGGGATAAATTTGCTTCTTTTCTACCAGATGTACAGTAAATAATCATTTTCCACAAACACTCATTTGTCACTGATGTTTAATAGTTTGCCCTTTTGCCACTATTTACTCAAGATCAATTTTTTTCTGCTGGTGTGACTGCATCTTTACTAGTACAGGTTTTGGCTGCTTTCTCATTGACAGGTTTGGAGTATACACACAATGTGCCCTATCAATTAAGAAATCCTGTTGTGCAATACCAGTCCAGTTGCATGCTTGCACTTTCAAAAAAATAATTCAGTCTGTTCCTTTCAATTTCTCAGGTACAACAGAAAATCTCAGGTTTTCCCTGCATGCTCTGTCCTCTAACTAACTCTACCATTTTTTGAAACATCTCTTCATAAGCATTCTCATACTTAGCCAGCCTTTTCTTCATTTCAACCTCTGATTTTTGTAGTTTTATTAGATCATGTAAATAGATGTTTAAAGCTTATTCCATCTCTTCCCGTATTTTGCTATTTGAGATTATATACTCTTTCAGAATTTCATTTATTTTAATCATCTCTGAGCACATTTGAGTTATTTTTTCCCCTCTAGATTATTGGAAGCCATGTCTTACACCAAAGCTGGAGCTTGAATTACTTTTTGCTGAACAGTTGGAGGATTCTTCCTAGTTAGTGTTTTCCCTTCACCTTTTCTAGTTTATTTTCTTTCAGGCCATCTATGTTTCTTATTTAATGATATCCAGACAGTGTATTTACCAGTCAATAACTGAATTTACTAAAACTTGCAGAGTTTCTGACCCTTAGCTCTCAGTTTCTGTTTTCACACTGGGAGAGCTGAAATAAAGCTATTGATCAGTGTGCAGCCATCTTGGAAGATGTAGGTTTTTTTTTTTTTTTTTTGCAAACATAGGAGTTTGGGGAGAGATATCTTTCTTCCCAAGAGGTCCTGCTTATGTTACAGTGTGGCTATAAGTCCAATGAGTGCATTTGTAGTATCTGCATATTTTATGACCATGTAGAAAGTCAAGCACCATATTGTTATTTATTGCCTTACTGATCAGGCCAAAATCTTCAGAGACAAAATTTTGCTATATATCTTTTTGATGTTTGGTGTAAGAAAGCTTATACCTGAGATTTAGTTGGGGCCAAATCATTGCACTATTTCTAGTCAAACCATAAGCTTCGATGGATACATGCCAAAGACAAGAATCATATTTAATTATGGGTCCAATAAGGGTAAAGTGGGGGATTATGATGTCATTGGACCTAAATGATTTTCCTTTTACAATTGACTGGGCTAGATAAAAAGATTTTCTCACCTCAGCTGATACATGGTGATCACAGCAGAGTTCATTGTCCATGAAAAAGCTCAGGCCTCTAATTACATTATTAGTTTGGAGAGGTACTCATTCAAGTTGTAGTTACAGGGGTATTATTGTTTCCCAAAGACTAAAGCACTAAATAGTTCAGAGTTTAGCTTTAGTCCATGGTTAAGACAACATAAATTTGTATGGATTAGACCATTGCGTTGGGTGGCATATGTACCATTCAATGTGTTATTGATGTCTTCAAATTTTCAGTCATAAAAAAGCTTGTTCAGTCTGATACTCTTGACAGTAGCCATAAAATCAGCAAAGTATTAACTGATAAATGATAATGAGTCTTTTTAAGAAAAGTGTTCCTCCTACCCTAATAGATTGGACTATGTCTGTTAACCACTTCACAATCCACTGAGTTATGTAGCAGTGAATTTTTAGGTGGGTCAATTTAACAATGATTTCAGAATATGGGATAGTATCACAGGCCAATGTCAAGTCCAGGTAGGTGATCTGTATTGATTTCCCTTCATCTAGTGCCACAGTGGCTCTTTCAAAGAAGTCAACAAGGTTAAGTAGGCATGGTCTGCCTTTCGCAAAGCCAATTTGATTTGGGTTGGAGATGTAAGTATCCTTAAGAACATAGGAATATAGGAATATAGGAACTATACTAGGCAATTGATTGTAGACCATAAGAGGAGATCCATAATGGCATAATCCATTATCTTTCATAAAGGCTGATGTAACTAAATGGTCTGTAATTCCCAGGATTAGTTGCTGAGCTGCCCTTGTGAGGGAATACCACTAAAATGCTATCCAGACATCTGGAACATGATCAGTGGACAGACTGTAACTAAGTATGTCTACACCAGAATCAAAGAGACAGAATTTGTTCTATAAAGAAAACAGCCTGGCATGTTGTCTAGAACCATAGAACTAGTGTTCTTTATTTTGGAGAGGATATCTATTGCTAGTCCTGAGTTGATAATGGGATGTACTGATTTGATGGTGTTGAAAAGAAACCATGGAAACCATGCAAGGAACAGAAGGTAGAAGCTTCAGCTAAATCTATCTGCAAGATTATTTGTCACGCCCCCTGGGTCTGACCGTGTGTTATTGTCAGATACCTATTCTGTGTGATGTTGAGCATTATTTATGAGAGTCATGACTAATTGAAGAAGGTTTTGTGGCTACCTTTTGAGGTGCTAACAACATATGACTCATAACTGGTCTTGTTAGAGTTGATCTTCTGCCTTAGTTCTTTACATAAAAAGTCACAAAGCACAATCTGAAGCAGATAAACACAAAAGCCAGAAGAAGTAGCTGAATTGATGAGTGCTTTCGTCCAGAAAGATCTAGACTTCATCAGACCTGACCTTTCTGGATGAAAGGGCTCATCCTTGGATTTTTTGTCTGAAGTTAATAAAGTGAATTCTGCATTCTACAACTGTGTGGTGATTTGCAGCCTGCAATACTTTGAGTGGGTTCAATTCAGCTACTTCTTCTGGCTTTTGTGTTTATCTGCTTTAGTTCTTTACATGTTTTTTTTAACTCAGTTTTAGAGCAGTGGGATCTGAGGACTTTTTTCTCTTCTTGTAGAGTCTCTTTATAACAGACCAATAAGCCCTAACAGCTGCATTTTAAAGTAGTGAAACACATCATAATAGAACTCATGAAGACATTGGCAGCTTACAGTCCCAGGACTCAAACCAATTTAAGTTTGTAAAAAGAGGATTCTGCCTACTAAAGTTAGTAGACATCTTTGAAAATGTAACTGAGGCATTGAATGAGGAAAATATGTGCACACCACATACCTGACCTATCAAAGACCTTCAGTACCATTCCACATTCTGGCATTATCAACAATATCAACAAACTAATCCAACTAAATGTACATCATTATATAACCAGCCAGATAGTAAACTGGCTCACTGACTGAACCCAATCAATCTGTACTGGGACAAGCTAACCTCTAAAAAGCTCATTATGAGTTCAGTCTGCCATGGATACGTGTTAGATCTAGTTCTCTTTCATATTTACTTGCCTGGAGTTAAAGAAGATGCTAAGGGTCTGTGGCTGTGACCACTTCTGCTGATTAATTTCAAACACAGAACTATCATCAACTCTTCAGAGAATGATCAGCTACTCTAAATAGGTCTAACATATACAAACCACAGCCTAAATCTAAATGCTGAAAAGTGTAGTATTATATCAGTTGGGAAAATACACACCCATGCACGCAGCACAGAAATGTTGCTGCTTTCAAAACTGACATGCTCGTTTGGATCTGGGCTCTTTTTTTTGTCAATGAACTATCCTTTGACTACCATATATCTACTATTATCAGCCTACTATACCCAGCCCAGCTCACCATAGAAAGTATATCTCCAGGTCCATGAAACTATTATCCTTCTCTATGTCTCCCTCATTAGGCCCATCATAGCACATAATGCTCCCTCTGGTATGTGTCTGTCCAAACACATGACTCAGTTTGAAAAAAAAAACAGTGCTTCCTCACCATAATTATGTGCCTGACTACCATGAGTGACACAGATATTCTTAAAGTGTTCTCTCTCTCTCTTCTTCACCTCAAACAGGCACCTAAGGGGTGACTTCTACTTTGCTACATGGTCTAAGATGACCCAGTCCTATGTAGCAGCCTACAGATTAATACAACCTGCCAGGCTATGAACACCTACTTCAAAAGGTCGAAAACTTTACCTTAGCATAAACATAACCTGCTAACAAAAGAGATACTTCTCTCAACAATTATTCTTCTCTTATTTCCTCTGGAACAGGCTTCATGTTTATATTAAGCAAAATATCTCTCTAACCCACAAAGGGGGAGCCACCACAGACCCCAGGAACTACTGCCCCATTAGCCTGACAAGCCTGGTCTGCAAGGCTATGGAACGTAACATCATGGAACTTATAAACAATGACATCGGTAATCTCCAAACTCAGGACCCTACCCAGTTAAGGTTTGTAAAAGGCAGATCATGTCTCCTAAACCTGATAGACTTCTTTGAAGCTGTCACCAAAGCCGTAAATGAAGGTAAGGTGGTTCACACAGCCTATCTAGATCTCGCCAAGGCTTTTGACACTATCCCCCACTCTTGAAATTATAGATAAACTCACTAAACTAGGTATAAATCCCTATGCCACAAGATGGGTTGCCAACTGGCTCACTGACAGAACTCACACTATGAAAGTAGCAGACTCTAAATCCAACTTCAGACCAGTGACAAGTAAAGTACCACAGAGTTCAGTCCTGGGTCCTCTCCTGTTTGGTAACTACTACTCTGAAGTACAGGCTAACACAGAAGGTCTTTGACTAACAAAGTTTGCAGATGACTGCAAACTAGGAGCCATAATCAAAACTGTTAACAATGTGGACATCCTACAAAAGGGCCTCACTGAGACAGATGCCTGATGTCAAAGCCATAGCCTCAAGCTCAATGCCAAAAAGTGCATTGTCATCCCTTTTGGTAAAAACTCTGTACCCATGAACTACCACATAGGCAGTGGTCTACTTAACACAGTTGACATACCTTTCAACTGTCCTGTATTTTATAGAAATGCCAGATTTGTGACTTAAATAACAGGCTATTAATTGAAGCAAATATCAGAGGTGTGCAATGCTTACACTGTTAGAGACAGAGACACAAATGAGAAGTGGAATTTGTGGTTTACAGTTTCTTATACTGTTTAAGTGAATCAGATGTATTAGATTTTGCTGAAGCTGCAAAAACTACTTTATGATCTTCTCAATGCAAATGGGATATTGTTACATCGAATATAATTGAAGTACGGACAGTTCTTAATAATGTCACTCCTTACTTTTTAATGGCTGCAGGCAGATGCATAATTCTATGTTTTAGGAAGAACTTATTAAAATGTTAGTTTTGTCTCCAACCACTATCTGTCTTAAATGTTATATATCTTTATGCATATAGTTGCAGTTAGATGTAACTTTCTGTATAGTTTCAGCAGCAGTAAATAGCTGGGAGCTTGTCTTCTGGTATAGCATTTTTTATTTAGCGGTGATACATTGCATAGCTACATCTAAGGTCAGACACAGCAGTCAGCAGTTCCAATTATAAATCACTGCATCTGTGCAGAAGTACATGGATATCAGCAGTGTTTGACCCAGAAAAGGTATTTTAAGATATATTTTGAGTTTTAGATTGTGCTTTGTCAGCTTTGAGCATTAAACTTTGGGCATATCTTATTTTTTCTTTGAAATAAAAAGAGTAAGACTGACTTTCTTTCCTTAGTTATGATTTTTGTTCAGGCTATCATTGGATCAAATGGTTGGGGGAAAAAGCTCTAAAATGTACCTTTGCACATGTATTACACTTCTGGCTTCTCAGGGCCTACTGGCCCCAGGAACCTCAGTTTAATGCAGTTATTTTCTCCACAGTTATTGACAGTGTAGTCTTGCTGAAATCAGACTGTTTTTAAAAGATGCAGGAATAAGTGAAGTTGAAAGAATAACTCTGAATGTTATGTCTTAATTATGATTTGTTCATGCTGTCATTAATAGTGTCACCTTGGACTCTAAGATTATGTTGAAAATATGTAGGAAAAAGTAAATTTGAAGAGTAAGAGTGATTTTTTTCCCTTTATCGTGACCTTCATTCCAGCCATTATTGGATAAAAAGGATTCTGGCTTGTTTATTTAAATAAATAAAACAAATATTTAAAATTTCTAATTGTACCTCAGAATATGTAGAGCTCAGTTATCAGAGTACAGTCTTGTCTAGTTGGGATGCGTTGAATGAATGCATGCAGAAAAAATGAAGAGTAAAGCAAACCGTGAGTAATCAGAATGGTGTGGATGGCAGGATGAGGAGGACCATAAGGGCACAGGGTGATACGTGTGGTAGTGGGGGGGTGCCATGGAGCCCTTCTCCAAGAATACCATTTCACCTAAGGCTGGCACTGAGTAGAAGTTAGTGAAGAATTGTCATTTTACATTGTAAAATGTACCTGTACTCAAACTGGAAATAGTCTTTGGGCAGGATTCACGAAGGCTTGCATGGAGTGTAAGAGACGTGTAACACTCCATGCAAGCCTTGCGATCCAGGAAGAGCCTGAAACTCTGTGTAAGAGACCAGCTAAAATGTCTCTTACATGGACTAGGTGTGGATATGCTAAATATCTCACTTGCAGCCGAAAGACATGCAAATGAGGTAGAGTAGCGATCCACAAAACAGAAAGCAGCCCGTGTAAGAGCCGTTTTAGCTGCAAAAATGTACTCAGTTGACAACTGAGTATGTTTCTGCAAAAATCACAATGGAGCCATGTCAGCTCCAAATAAAGGGTGCATATGTGTCAGGCAGCATGCCAATGGCCAAATATGTGGCCATTGGCAAGGTACCCTGATGCAAATATTAAAATAATATAATTTTTTTTTTGGCGATCGCCGATGTTTAAATGCAGCGCAGCCCCGCACAAACGGGCTGCACTGTATAAAACATAAAAATGAAGTTTATAAACCCACAAATGTGGGTTTTATGCAATACATGGCATGACAATGCAGGGACCAGCAGACCAAAAACAACATGGCCACCATTTAGTGGTTGCTAAGGGGGGAAGCTGAGTCTAAGACATGTAACTAAGCATTAGTAGGCAATCTGATGTAAATGAGGGTCAGGATACTGAATCCCACAGTCACATAGCAAATGAGCACATTCTGAGGAGTGTAAGAGATACATAAGGGGGAGGAATAGAGTGGGATATAGGTGACATCACAGGGGGGAATGGTAGAAAGAAATGCAGTTCATTGGAGGTCAGTGTTACATGACAGATGACAGACACAGATCATGGAAAGAGGAGTGCCACAAGATAAGCATTGGAAAGTCAAGAAATGGAAGGTGTACACTGTTACTTACACCAAAGTTTCTTGATGGGCGTGCATGCGCATGTGTGCACGCCATGAGGTGTGAGTAGGACAGTGTGCGTGCGTGTAAGGCAGACTGAGCATGTGGGAGGGTGTTGGCAGATTTGTAAGACTGTTTGCGCTAGTGTGCGCTCGTGTAGGGCAGACTGAGCATGTGGGAGCCTGTTGGCAGAGTTGTAACACTGTTTGCGCTGGTGTGCGTGTGTTTTAACCCGAATAAGCAGTTACCGAAATGTGTAAGCATGTGTGCCACGTGTAAGCCACTGTGAGCGTGTTTCTGCTGGTATGCACGCTGCTCCCCCCTGAGGAAACATAAAGGAAAAAGGAAGCGACAGAATTAGTAGGAAGCTAGCAGGGAATACTGCTGGAGCTAGCAGGTGAAAACAATTAGCAGCAGGCAATTACACAGGCAGAATAGTAGCTCAGCCAAGCACTTAAAACTCTGCAAACAGCAGTGCAGGATGTATCTCTCAAGAGACATTGCAAGACAGGAGTAAGCTATTAGAAGTGAAAACTGAAAAAGCTGAACTCAGAGCAGAAATGCTAGGGGCTGCCATAGCTGTCATAATGAGACATAGGCGACTGGATGAGGGTGGTGACAATGCAGATGGTGCTAGACAACCCACAGTGAGGAGACGGAGAAGAGTGTACAGGCCCAGGGTCACCTACCACGGGTTACATGAGCTGGAGATAGTAGAGCGCTATAGAGTGGACAGAGACCTCCTGCAGCAAATTGTCCAGCTGTGCAGGCCACGCCTCACACACAGAACCAACAGAGGGGAACCCATCCCAGTGGAAACCAAGGTATGTGTTGACCTAAGAATACTAGCAACAGGTACCTTCCAGAGACCAACTGGTGATATGATGGGGATATCACAGGCATCAGCCTCCAGGGTACTGCACCAGTTCCTGGATGCCATGTCAGCACATGTCAGTGATCATGTATATTTCCCCAATGCCTGTGAGGTATTGGCCAGCAATATGCGTCTCTTCCAGCAAATAGCGGAATACCCTGTGGTAGTGGGTGCAATAGAATGCACGCACATACGCATCAAAGCACCAGCCAGTGAGCAGGGTAGGGCCTACATTAACCGCAAGGGCTTCCCCTCCATCAACTGCCAGGTCATGTGTGATGCCCAGAGCATAATAATGAATGTGTGTGCTGGCTGCCCTGGGAGCTACCATGATTCCCACATCTGGCATTTGACGCAGCTGTATCAGACATTTGCCAATGGGGACATCCCACATGGACACCTAGTGGGGGATGCAGGTTATGCAATGGAGCCATGGCTGATGACACCCATCAGAAACACACAAACACCTAAACAGGAACGCCATAATGAGGCACACGCACAAACACGTAATGTAATAGAGCGTGTGTTTGGGCTGCTCAAGTCACGGTTCCGGTGTCTGGCCACATCTGGTGGAGCCTTGCAGTACTCACCAACTACATGTACCCAAATTGTCATGGTATGTGCTATGCTACATAATATGATCTTGCGAAAACAGCTGCAGCAGGACCAGCATAGGGTCGGACCAAACAGCCCCCCACCATTGCCAAGGCCATAACAGGCAGAGCGTGACTCAGAGGAGGAACAACCTGAGCCTGCCGCAGTAGGCAGAAGGAGGCGTGCCCAGTATGCCCTGGCCTTGGCAAAGAGGCAATGCATAGCACATACACTGGCTCAGTAGGAACCCTGGGAATGATACCCCTCTCTGACTCACTCATATAATAACAGGGATGCCTAAAATGACATGACCTGCTCACAAACATGTACAGGGAGTGTAATATGTGCATCCGACAGAGGAAGTTCTGCAGCACCACCTGAGGCATGAATGCCATGTATTAACTAATGTAACACCATGTACTATATGCACACTTGAGGACCCTGACTAACATCCACCCTCACCAAGCATGAAGCCACAATATAACGATGGGATGATCAATTGCAATAATTGGCTGAAGTAATGCAGTTAGTCAAAGGGGAGCCAATGTGTTTCAGCCTGGGAAGACATGCTGAGCATGACATGATGCACCACCTGCTAGGGGTGGCATTGCACCTATCAGTCCAGGCCTCATGGATACTGGCAAAGGCTGTCAGTACCCACAGCGTGCCCTGAATAGGTAAGTCTCAAAACACAAACCCACCTTCATAGGTACCACAAGGGATAGGAACCAAGATGTAATGCTACCCAATGCCAGAAGTCTAAACAGCAAGATGCGTGCAGTGCAAACGCACACAGTATGGAGAATGTTGATATCTGTCCTGTAATAGAAAACTGGGTCAAGGCACACATCAGCACCCTAACACTACCAGGTTACACCTCATACTGTGCTGTACAGCCTCAAAACATGGAACAAGCTACAAAAGGAGGGTGACTAGCAACAATTGTCAAGGATAACCATACCCCCATGTTGGTACCACAACAAGAAGCAGCATGGACTAGCCATGGTCAAGTACCAGTGGCTAAAACCGCCTCCCAGTATATAGCCTGCTGCAGACTACCATCCTAACACCAGGAACTGCACCTGGCCTATGTTGGAATACATGAATATATCAAGCCCCCCAAACCACATTATATTGGTTGACTGAAAGTACCCAGACATACACTGGGAGCATTATACTAGCACCAACACTGTAGGAGAAAAGTTCCTAGAATCCATAAACCAAAATGCCCAGGAACAACATACCACTCCCACAAGAGGGGTAAGCATACTGGATGTGATAATCAGCAACATGCGTACTGGATGGCAAGATGAGAAGTGTATCCCTCACTGGTAAGACCAGACCATAGAGTAATCACAGCAGATATACACATCCTGACCACAGTTCCTGGCCAGAACACCACAGTGAAAAACATGTGTAAAGCATAAGTTGCACCCCTCCAAACTGATGTGGAATCCATTAAAGGCCCTGTGCAGGTGCAAAATATGGGACACACCGCAGAACCTGTTATACAGGCATTCCATGAACACAGCCAGGAATGCTTGGATTATGCAATCACAAATAACAACAAGACACAATGCCATACATGCAGGCATCTGGCATGCTGGACTCCAGCCATTACCAAACCATGCAAGAGAATGAGGAAGCTACTACATGACAGAACAAACATAAAAAGGGAAGTAATCACTGATCAGTAGTATGGCAATAAAATATGTCCACACATACAATCCACTAAGGCCAGCTACAACAAGTAGAATCTGTGAATCCTGAGGCAGTGTTACACCTGCCCCAAGTACACAGACAACCCTCAACTCCCCCCAGTAAATACAAATATATGTGAGAGATGCAACCATTTATCCAAACCGGAGGCTGAGCTCCCCCAACTCAGTACTATCAAAACTAGTCAGGAGGAGAAGGTAACCACACACACCACAAACCCAGTCCCACATACACCTATCACAACTGTAAACCAAACACATAAACACAGAAAAACATTCCTGGACGCCCTAAATACAAACACACCAAACCAACAGAGGCCTCCAAAGCAGACCCCCAAGCAACCAGAACCTCCAAACATAGCACATGCAACACATAGTACACAAAGCTGGTGTGCCAAACAGTCACAGGCCAGAAGGAGAAACAACATGCCTGATACAGTTGTAATAGGTGTCTCTATAGGCAGACACACTGCTGTCCCACTCACCAGACTGAACAAGGGAAAGGGTACAGTAAGCTGTCTGTAGGCTGCTACAATACGCCACATAACACAAGTATGCAGGTCACCCCAAAGCAAGTAGAAATATGATGCAGTCATTGTCCATGCTGGTGTGAATGACCTGAGATTTACCTCCCTGGACTACATGAAAAGAGGCATGGATGAGCTCTCTGAGTATGTACTCCAGGCCGGTATGACACTGGCCATTTGCAGCATCTAACCCTCACCAAGAATGATGCCACAGTACAAACACAGAATGATCAGCTTTAACAGGTGGCACAATTACAGCTGTCAGTCCAAGAGGATCTAATATCTGTCTACTTGAGATGTCATGCATGACAAGCCATGCTACTGTCCCAGGGATGGCTTGCACCTGTTACCGCTGTGCGTCTGGATATTGGATAAGGCTTTTGCCACCTCCATAGAGCCGTACGTAGGCAAGGCAAAAAAGACTAACCCACCACCCTATAAAACATAAGTGGTAAGAAACATAAGGGTAATGCTGACCAATGCCAGATGTGTAAACTGCAATATGCATGCTCCTGAGGCACTTCCCAGTATGGAGAACATCAATGTCTGTGCAGTGACAGAAACCTGCTGCAAGCCTACTGACAGCACACCAGCACTACCAGGTTATACCTCATATCATGCATTATGGCCCCAACACCTGGACCAAAACATCAAAGGACGGGGAGTATCCATATGCAGCACAGACACCCATATGGCCAGGTAACTGACAATGCACGAAGCAGCGGAGACCACCCATGTGCACCTAACTGTAGTCAAAACTGCTGTACAGTCTGTAGCATGCGACAGACCACACTTCCACACACAGGAACCCCACCCAGACATCCTGAAGACACTGGACAGTATGAATGTCCCACCAAATACCAAACAAGGTACTCACAAATTACCACATAGGTGGTAAACCATTATGTATGCAAGGAGTAATCAGAGACCTAGGGACACAAGTGGACAGTAACCTGTTATGTGACACTCACAATGCCAATGTGGCTAGGAAGACTGTCTATATTGGACACTGTATCATGAAAGGATTCACATCTACATCAACAGAGGTCATTGTGCCCCTGTACTGTTCTCTTATCAGACCCACAATCTAGTACAATGACTCATATGGGATGTACCTTACCTGACACCTGCAGCGGTTAGAAAGACCTCAAAGGTACCTCACCAAGAGGATAAAGGGTCTCAAATATTTGTCATATGCTGCCCGGCTGTAGACACCCCAGCTGAATGCAGTCACAGACTGCCTACACAGAGGCATTGTATGTCTGTTGTACAAGGCCATGTCCAACACAGGTGTAATGGACATGCTCCACCCAGGGAAATCAAAGCCATTGGAGCTGTGAGAGTGACAGATGTCATCCTCAACACATAATGAAATAGGATGTGCTGGAGGGACAGATACATAACCCAGAGGCTCCCCACACCCTGGAACAGGATCCCACTCCATGTTAGGCAGAGCCCCTCACTGACACCCCTCAACAGGAATATTGCCAAGTGGATGGATGATCATAGATGTACACTGGGGGTCTTCACTGTGTCACGTCCAGACAGAGGCACAGTAAAGTAAATCATAAATGGCCATACTATTCACATAGCAAGGAGTGGCAAAAGACACACACACTCTGGCTAGGCTTACAAATGCCCTAGGGTGGATAGCCTAGTATGAACCTATGAACTTATGAAGATACAAATTGTACAGGACACTAAGGATAATCACAAGGCTTACAAAACTGATGGTAGGAACCATGTTGGGAATTCACAGATATGCTCCGAATCACACAAATATTAAAACAACATACCAAACACACACACATATTGCCAACATACAACCTGACAGGTGCAGTGCAACCCCCAGAATGCAAAATATCTATCCCAGCAGACTGCTGGCCCCCTGACATTGCAGATGCTGAGGTAACAGCCATCATCTACAAAGCAAAACACACAGCAGCAAAGGTATGAGATGGTGTCCTGGGCTGAGTCCAACATGGACTCCAATAAGAATGGAATGCCAAATCACACTACTGCTCAATGTCAGCCTTACCACAGGATATGTACCCAAAGAGCAGTGCACAACAACAGTGGTCCTTCTCAACAAAGGTGTTGCCTGAATGGACACTGCAAACTACCACCCCAGGATACTGACAAGCTTGGTCTGCACAGCTATGGAAAGGATCAGCATGTACCGCAGACATAAAGCTATCGGGGACCCACTGACACCAGACCCTACCCAGTGTGGCTGTCGTAAGTGCAGATCCTGCCCCTAAACATGTTTGACCCATTTGTAACAGTCATTAAGGTCAATGATGAGGGCAATGTGGTCCACAAAGCGTAGCTGGACCGTGCAAATGCTTCCAGACAATACCCTACGTGTTCAGTATGGATATGTTCACCAGCTTAAATATAAACCACTATGTCAGTAGAGGGGTTGCAAACCAGACCAAGGACAGAACTGACATGGTCAGACATGCTGAATCCATGTCAGACTACAAACCAGATATAAGTGGCATCCCACAAGGCTTGGTCCTGGGACCTCCTATATATGTCCCATAGGTACAGGCCAACATGGAAGGACTGTGACTGAACATGTATGCAGAGGAGTACAAACTGCCCACCATATCTGACCCCCAGCTGACACAAGCAACCCACAAAAGGGCCACATAGAAACAGACAACTGGTGCCATAGCCATGTCAGCAAGCTAATTGCAGAAATGTGTATAGTCAACTACCGTGGATATACAGTAAGTGCCCACCAATTACCACACAGGTGTTAACCCATTACGTACCTAACATGTAATGAGAGACCTGGGGACACAATGTGATAAATACCCTGCATTGGACAAACATGTGGCTGTAGTGTTCACAGAAACATACCATATACCCACCTAATCATGAAGGTTGTCAGATCTAGATAAGGGGAGGTCACTGTGGCTCTGCAGTCATCCTTCATCAGCGGCACAATTCACTACAATAGCCCCTGTGGGATGTACCTCAGCAGACACCTCCATTAACTGTAAAGTCCACAACAGTACCTCACCAGGAGTAGCAAAGAGCATGAACAGATGCCACGTGTTGCCTGATTAAACAAACTGCAGCTCCACACACTGCCATACTGCCCACCCAGAGCAAGCTGTGCCTGATGTATGAAGCCATGTCCAAGCTGGAATCAATGAACATGCTGCACCTTGTACAATCTGAATGGCAGTGAGCTATGCACATGAGAGACCTGAACCCCAGCACTGACATACATAGGACAAGCTGTACTGAATGATCCATAACACTGAAGCCACCCCCACTCCTGAGTAAACTCCCAGACAGGTTAGCCAGAGAGTCACCCATCGACACTCCTCAAGAGGAATCTTGATGAGTGGATGGGAGATGGTAGGTTTACCCTGGGTATCACTGTTATGTCACAGGTAGATGGAGGCACAGTATACTAACCATGACATATGTCATGGCAAACTCCAGTTACAATGTGTGTCGAAGGACAAACACACTCTCTGACTAGCATCAGAAATGGCTTAGGGCACATCGCTAGTGTTTGCCAATTCCCACCTATGTTGTGGAATACACTACAAATGTTGGACAAGCCTGGTTTAGGTAGTCCATATCTGAACATAATGCAACATGGTCATATGTGCACAACTGGCCCCTACACAGTCTGTTGTGCTCACTATGAAGATTTAAAGCAGTGATAGGACTAAAGCCCAGGATACTGTCCACCACAGTGAAAGTACTGAACCAGTACACTATACGGTACTACAGTATTAGGTCATTGTGAAAGGATGTTGACAACTGTATGCAAAGTATCCCATGCAATCCCTTCAGGCACAGTATAATCCCTGTTGTGGTCAGACACGAAGCAGTTGGCCAGTAAGTACACAACATGACACCCAACACACAACCATAAACGTGAGATATTGTTGAAGTTCACTCCCACCCAAATATGTGGTGGACTGCAGAGTTCAACATATGGAAAGCTCACACTGGGCATGCTCGCACACTTTGATAAATGAGGCATATGTCAGACAACATGCCATGGAAAGGCTGAACTGGGCATGCTCACACACTTAGGCCATATCTCCGTTTAGCAGTTGGCCACACATATCTGGTATTTGTACATGTCATTCCAGGAACCAACCACAACACAGCAATCTGCCCAGTGCACACAGTAAATGACTACAGAGACATAAGTGATATAGTGGATCCCCCTCATATTCAAACATCTTCCACAGATACACAAGTTGTCCATAGGAACAGGGAATGCCATGGCAATAAAGACCTGCAAACAGTCTAACAGCAACAAATATTGTGCATCTGACAATTAAACATATGTGAGTAGAGGTCAATACTAGGCTGTTTGCCCTAGGGAATGACAGCTTAGCCAGAGTGTGCTTGGCATCTGCATCCCAAGTACAGTAGGCTACTGTGCCACTGTAAAGTAGGTCACATAAGGCAATGTGTGAGGCTAGTATGCTGTGCCTCTGTCAAGCAGGGACACAGTGGAGATCCCATGGTTTGTATGTGCTAAGCCACATCCATGTTGTTGGTGTGTGCTGGAAGAGGGCTGCTGAGGACCTCTAACAGTAAGTGGGCATCAATAACAGACTGAGGGGAGCCCTATCTGCATTGTCTGGACAATTTCCCTGTCAACACTGTGTTGTGATGATTATGTGGGATTGAAGTGTTGTGCCAGTACTGTTCAGAGTTGTCCTCTCTCTGTGGGCTACAGCTCTGCAATGCATTAGCTCACTCTATCTGTTGGACAGCTCATATATGGCTGGTGTACACCTGACAGGTGTCCTGTTGTGGAGCAGTCATGGGTATATGTGGGATAGCATGATCAATGCAAACCTTAAACATGCTCATAGAATGCAATTGTCAAGGATTATGCAGAGTGGCCAGTATAGTCTCCCAGCATGGGTCCTTTGAAGTCTTCCACCCCAGTCTTCACAAGTGTAGAGTCTGCTTGTGCTAAATACAGTTTGTTTGCAGTTACAACCTTGCCTGGGGGTGGAGATGGGATATGGATGTCCAGGGAAAGGTGGGTATGGTCAGATATCAACAATGGTGGTCTACCTCTGGTGTGGAACAGTGAGTATCCATGTTGCAGATGGACAGGTGCAATATGTATTCCCCCATGTGGCTGTGGTGAGTGGTTCTGCCATAGCACATGGAACCACAAATTGTAGTGGCTGTAGGGTAATGTTGTAGAGGCCTGCGTAGTTCCCACACACAATATGCCTGTACCTGATGTTAACAACTGGAATGGTATATGTGAACACCTGCATATCCCGACACTGTTCCCAGGGAAGCAAAGTGTGTGTCCTGGATGTGGGAGTGGTGTTCTGGACTGGTTGTGTTGTGTGTTACAGGTCCTGTGGTCACAAAGCATGGTATAGAACATAACCCGCCAGTGCGATGTGCATATCTGACCCTGAAGTAGGTGGCTGCAAATGCATATATATGCTATCCCCCACCTGACAGGTAGTACTAGATGTACATACTTCTGTAGAAATAAAGATGTCAGCACCCTATAAATACTGCAGGTGCAAAACAGATGCCCAGCAATTCAGATAGTGCGCTCTGCTAATGCATCTCCCTCAAGTGTCATAATATAGTTAGGTAGGAGTTTGAACAATGCAAATGCTCAGTGTGTGTGTGTGTGTGTGTGTGTGTGTGTGTGTGTGTGTGTGTGTGTGTGTGTGTGTGTGTGGGTGAGCGGGGTTGTTGTATGTGCAAGACTGTGTGAGGGAAGTGTCCCTTTTGGCAACTGGGAAAACACTCTACAGGATGCACATTCCCCTTTCTAAACACTGATGATGTCAGCACCCTATAAGTACAGCAGGAGAAGGGAAACCTCCCAGTAATGCGAATAGCATGCTCTGCTAATGCATTCGTCTAGAGGGTCATAACATAATTAGGTAGGGGTTTGAATTCTGCAAATGCCCAGTGTGTGTGGAGGGGGGGTTAGTGTGTGTGCAAGTCTGTGTGAGGGAAATGCCCCTTTTGGCAACTGGGAAAACACTCTATAGGATGCACATTCCCCTTTCTAAGCACTGATGATGTCAGCACCCTATAAGTACAGCAGGAGAAAGGAAGCTTTCCAGTAATATGAATAGCTCGCTCTGCTAATGCATCCATCTCAAGTGTCATAACATAGTTAGATAGGGGTTTGAATCCTGCAAATGCCCAGTGTGTGTGGAGGGGGATTAGTGTTTGTGCAAGTCTGTGTGAGGGAAATGTCCCTTTTGGCAACTGGGAAAACACTCTACAGGATGCACATTCCCCTTTCTAAGCACTGATGATGTCAGCACCCTATAAGTACAGCAGGAGAAGGGAAACCTCCTAACAATGCGAATAGCGCGCTCTGCTAATGTGTCCATCTCAAGTGTCATAACATAGTTAGGTAAGGGTTTGAATCCTGTAAATGGTAAGTGTGTGGATAAGGAAAGTGTGTGTACTGGCAAGTCTATATGAAAGATATGTGCATTTTGGCAATTAGGAGAACACACTACATGATGAACATTACCCTTTCCAAACACTGATGATGTCAGCACCCTATAAGTACAGCTGAAGAAGGGAAACCTCTCAGTAATCCGAATAGCGCACTCTGTTAATGCGTCTCTCTCAAGCGTCATAACATAGTTAGGTAGGGTTTTGAATCCTGCAAATGGCAAGTGTGCATGTTTGGATGAAGAGAGTTTGTGTGTGTCCAATTCTGTATGAAAGACACATGCTGTTTGGCAATCAGGAGAACACACTCCATGATGCACATTACCCTTTCCAAACACTGATGATGTCAGCACCCTATAAGTACAGGTGGAGAAGGGAAACCTCCCAGTTATCCGAATAGCGCACTCTGCTAATGCGTCTCTCTCAAGTGTCATAACATAGGTAGGGATTTGAAATCTGCAAATGGCACGTGTGTGTGTTTGGATGAGGGGAGTTTGTGTGTGTGCAATTCTGTATGAAAAACATGTCCTTTTTTGGCAATCAGGAGAACACACTACATGATGCACATTCCTCTTTCCAAACACTGATGATGTCAGCACCGTATAAGTACAGCCGGAGAAGAGGAACCTCCTAGTAATCCGAATAGTGCACTTCGCTAATGCGTCTCTCTCGCGTGCCGTGACATAGTTAGGTAGGGGTATGAATCCTGCAAGTGTGTGTGTGTGTGTGGGGGGTAGTAGGGTGTGTGTAATTGCAAGTGTGAGAGAACAGTTCCTTTTAGCAACTACTACAATACACCAGATGCTGCATATTCCCCCAGTAAACACAGGTGATGTCACCACACTATCAGTACAGCCAAACAGGGTGAATTGCCCAGTAATGCCAATAGTGCACTCCGCTATTGGGTCTATTACCACTGTCAGAGCACAGATAGGTATGTTTTGGAAACCTACAACTGTTACGTGTGGTTGTGTCACACAATATGACCATGTGTGGGTTGTTGTTCATAACAATGCATGACATTGCTTAAACCAGCAATGGCAATGCACACATGATGTATGTGTGTGACACATACACATATATACCTGTGACCTTCAGTAGTTTCCATGTCTGACACGTGCCTCAAGTGGATAAATGGTATTCACAATGCATAACATTATGACTGTGTCTTACTGTGCAGGGGCCGCATGCGATATGTGTATATACAGTGTGAGTTGTATATGGTATAATACCAACAGCAGGGGATACACATCTGGTCTGGGCCATATAGTCTACATGTAGTCAATGAACAGGTGCTGCATGTTCCCACCTGTTGTGGGAGTGGTAACATGTTGTTCCACTGCAATTCAGTGACTACATGCTGGGAACCTTTCAGCTAGTGTGTTGTAGCTACAGCAATGCTCACACACAATGTTTGGCTGGATGCAGTCCAGCCATATAAAGACATTTCTAGAGACTGTCATATTGCCAGTGTTTTTAGGGAGGACAGGTGGGTTTCCTGTGTATGGGAGGGTTGTGTGTGCCAGGCTATGAACCAGAAGGCAGTCCAACACACTGTTAGCTGCTCATGGATAGGCTCTGATGCTTTGTGCTGTGCCAACAACCTGGAGGTGTGTGTATCTGTGGTGCCTTGAGATACCACCCCCCTGTCCATGTGTGTTACATGTGTAGGGGAAGACAGGCATGGTATGAGGTATAACCTGGCAGTGATGGGTTGCACCTGTGAGCCGTGAATCAGGAATCTGGCACTGCACAGATATTGCAGTTTACCGTGCTGAGGACAGTGTCCAGTGCATGCATCTTGCGGTGTACACTGCTGGTGTTGTGTAGCATCACTGTTAGTGTCCTATCCCGTGTGATACCTGTGGAGGTGGCTATGTAATCTGTGTCCTGCAGCAAAAGGCACTATGTGTGTATCAAGGGGCTTCGCCAATATACAATGGCCCATGTGTGTCACGTGCAAGCTGCCCCTCGCAAATCATTGTGGCTTCCATAGCATGTAAGCACACATTGATGGCCATTGGATACCCTATGAATGACATTGGAGATTGAGCAGAATGTAGACATAGAACACCCTTCCTACATATTGTGGTAGCATACCTGGTGAGGGTATGATGGCAACCAAGGTCAGGCTCATACTGGCCCGTGCCACATGCTGAGAGAGCTCTTCTATGTTCCCTATCATGTAGTCCAGGGAGATATGTCTCAGGTCATCCATAGTGGCATGGACAATGACTGAGTCATATGTGTCCATGCCTCTGACTGACCTGTATGCATGTGTTTTGTGGTGGACCATAGTGCCCCACGGGCATATCACTGTGACCTTCACCATGTACAGCCTGTTGAGCGGGACCCCACTGCAACGGCCAAGAGAGGTAGCTGACACATCTGTAGCAGGTGTGTTGTGTAGCCCTACAGGTTGTGAGTGTGTGGCACATGGGATGTGTATGCCATGTGTGGCATGTGCTCTGTTCTGACTTAACGTATGCCTGTGTGCCAGCTGTGGAGGTGTATGATGCTCAGGCAGGATGTTATTCTAAGTCTCCAAGTATGCCCCAGTGTGTTCGGATTGCTGTCAGTGTGAGTTTATGTCAGACTGGTATTGTAGTCACTGTAGTATGTCATGCCACCTGACAGGGTATGGCAGTACTGGGTTCAGAGTGCTCAGTCCCCAGATTGGCTATGTGGTGGCATCTCACACATGTGTTGTACGTTCCTGGCCAGGGCAGAGGGTTGACTGCATACATGTGGCAGCTGTGACATTGCCACATGACTCACATAAACCACAACTGGACCATAGAGGTGATTCACAGGTTACCTTTGCACATGCTACCATAGTAGTGTGATTGCCATGGTGATTACCAACACATAGGGCCAATGGGGAACAACATACTGAAGGTGAGTATGTGTGGGTGTACTGCTACTGATTTCATAGCACTGGCATATATGACTGCACATGTGGGTAAATGCCAGGTAAGTCATATGCAATGTGTCACAAGCAATGTACATGCGAACAGGACAGACAGTGACGTTCTGTCAGGTGGAAAATTGACATACGTATAGTACGCTATGCAGATGTCACTAGGAATCCACAGAAGCTCTGTAACTCTGCATTGCAGGTGGAATCAGTGTTCCAGGGAACCCCAAGCAAACATGCATGCAAACAAAGCTACAGTAAGCAGGGCTGGAAGTAGTCCATTGTACAACAAAGAAGGGGTAATGCTTCCAGTAGGTAACAGTGCAAATATGCAGGCACTATCAACATGTACCCAGGAATGCACAGCTCAGATGTCCATGGTAGAACTGATATTATGTCATATTTAATTGTAATTTGTATTACATTGGTACTGCACACATATCAACATGCTCAACCATCCACATTGCATAGTCGTTGTGGGCAACATGCCACCATTACTGTACATGTCCATCATTGCGTATCACTACTTGCATTAGCTTCTCCCCTGTGCTACCTATGTATGTAGCTATCTGTTGACATCCTTACCACCGGTATGCAATAATGTGCAGCTGTTACACTATGGTACTTACTATGGGTGTAGATAACAATTCAGGACAGTCATACAGTTACTGCATCAGGCATGCTGGGATATACACACAGTCATATCAGCACACTGTGCTGTTACCAACATGATACTAGTAATACACTTCTATGTAGTCACCCTCTGCATCAGCAATGTGTTTACCTATTCCTGCACTGATGTTGGAGATTGCAGGAGGTGGCACAGTTTCATCATATGCACAGGGTGTGAGTTAGGTATGCCTGAGTCTGCCACTGATACCACCAATTGACATGTATGTGTATGTGTGTTGGTGAGGGACAGCAGTACAGGGTGGGGCACTGTTGGTGCAGTGTGTGTGTGTATGTGGTAGCCCGAGGTGTTAACATTTCGCATGTGTGTATGCATGCACACAGTTCCACCTCATGGCTGCCATATACTGGAGTTTGTGCACAGCCACAGACTGCACCTGGCAGGTCATACAGATCAGTGTCTGTGGGCATGGACACGGTACTTGTGCCTGGCAGGGGTGCTACGAAACGTATCCGGTACTAAGCCAGACTGGGTACTGTCATCAGAAGCGGGAGTGTGTTGACTGGACACAGGTCCCTGTTGGGACTGTCCAGAGCCATGTGCATGTGGTCTCCTGGGGCGGTCTGATGAGAGCACAGGCCCAGCATTGCTGGGGCTGCTGCTGGCACTATGGGGGCGTCCGCGGGCCTGTTGTCATCTGCACCGACTGCCAGCTGCTGCTGTTGCTGGCATACAGCCACGTCGACGCCGCAACCGTCCACCATTGCCCTGGCTCATGGACATGTGGTTGTGGAACTGCTGTAATATGTCCCCACAATGTCTGTCTATAACATCGGTGAAATTACGGATAGCATCCGCAATGTCACGCATACTGTCAGTCATGGATGTGTGACATGCTCTCAGCTCTCTCAGACCCTGTCTCGTGTACCTTTCCATGCGCTACTGTGCCTGCATGACAGCCTGAAACATAGCTGAGGTTGACAGACCTCTTTGGGCACGTCTGCCAGAGGCAGTACGCCCACTAATGCTCCAACAAGAACCCATGGGCAACTGTCTGTGTGGTACCATCTCAGGACCCTGCCCATGGCTGCTGTGTGGGGAAGCATGTGCCACAGATACCACATTACCCTTGTCAATGCCCACTGTATCCTGTCCATCACCTAGGGACAATGGTGACATAGGATGTACTGGCAGGATGACTGTGCGCAATGATGGGGTTGACAGCTGTGTACTGTCAATTGGCTGACCAATGACGGACCCTGACACACCTTCCTGTGCCATTACACAGATATCATCATTATCAGTACCTGTGGCACCAGATTCAGGTTCCCTGCTGCAGGACACCAGAGCAGCACCAGAACCTGTGGGAGGAAGACAGGAAACACAGTTTACAATGTCTACACAATGTTACCAGTGATGCACTAATGCACACATGCACACATGCACATGTGGACACATGCACACATGCACACATGCACACATGCAGACGTGGACACATTCACACATGCACACATGCACACGTGGACACAGGCACACATGCACACATGCACATGTGGACACAGGCACACATGCACACATGCACACATGCACACGTGGACACAGGCACACATGCACACATGCACACATGCACACGTGGACACAGGCACACATGCACACATGCACACCCCGCAGTATACACACAGAGCACTACTGAGTTACACTATTATTACTAGCACTATCAGGACTATTATAGGTATTGTCAAAACACACTCACCAGCATGGATGGGGTGCCTTGCTGTAACACCGGAGTGACCTGCAGAAATGAGGGGATTAATGTCAGTGGGCACAACTATGCCATTGATACTGCGTATGATACAGTTCAGTAAAAAAACAGTTGCCTTTCACATGTCAGTTACTGATATTGGCAATATCACACCTGCACAATTACATATTATGTTGACAGCTACATACCAAGGACACACCTTACACATGCATAAACTAACAGTGTACAGAATAGTCAAGTGTACATATGGCATATTACCTGCACGCTCCATGTCGTGTTGCTGTGTGGATCCAGCCTCCATCATAATGCAGGTGTGTTGCTGTTGATGTTCCTGGCATGGAGCCACAACACTTAGGAGTAGCCCCTCCAGTCTGGTGAGGGGGGGTGTGTGGCCACCCCACTTCCTGTGGTGCCCTGTTGCCTGTGGATATCCAACGCACGCTGACGGACATTTCTGATTAAATCACTGCAGTGATGTCGTACCTGCTCATATGTCCTATTATGCGTGCCAATGTCATTTACCCTACGGACAAGGTCTTGCCACAGTGCAGCCCTCTCCTGCTGATTCTGGCTGGTGCGGGAAAACAGTATGTCATAATCCCACACCAGGCTCTGGTGTATCTCTTCATCTTCTGCAGCAGAGTAGGCAGGATTTCGCTGATGCGCCATGTCCCTGAAAGAGAACACAAACAGGATATCAGCAAACTATGTCAGAAATATATGGCACACATACTATACATGATACTCAACTGTAGTGATATACTACTACTCCCATATGTAGCACGTGTGTGTCTCTTGGTGGATACACATGTACATGGCCAGATATCAGTGCTCAGCCAACACCTGTGCAACAATACCTGCCACATTCCATACAACATAGTAGCAAGCCCCATCGGTCAGCACACTGAGACAGGTCCAATGCACAACCTCACTCTGGGGGTTCATACCAAGGTACTGTATGTGGAACACCATCCACTAGTGTGATCTGGACACAAATTATTCGGCCTGGATATACATATCCCACCACCACCACCAGCACAGTAGACAAATTTGATATATATGTGAATAGACAGATTTTCACTTGCTAGGACTGACATGGTATCCATGCAGCCCATTGGGCCAGTGGAAGCCACAACCCACAATGCTGACCCCTTTGCGAATGCTTCCCATGACATCCCAAAGAATGCATGGAACATGCACACACATTTCTAACCCAGACCCTATGCACAAAGGTTAGGCATCCTGTCTGGTGGACCCCAGCCAAAGGCAAATTGTATAACGATAGAAGGAGGATACTGCAGGACAGAGCAGATTCACATAAATGGAAGGCATCTGTGGTCAGCACTGGTAATAAGCTATGGTCTCTCATAACAACATCCATGGCCAACTCTGAGAGGGAAATGACCACGGACACTATAGATAACTACAAGGCCTTCTTCAGTTATGTTAGACATATGGACCAAAAGACTCAGATATGCTCTGAGTTACTACACACCTACTTAACATTCACTGAACCCACAGATATTGGCAACATTCTGGCAGACAGGTTCAGTGCAAGTATCCCCCCTCCCTCTCCCCCACACTTACAAATACTTATCACAGCTGAATGTAACCTCCCTATCATCTCAGATGTCCAGGTGAGGGCCGCCCTCAGCAAAGCAGAACACACAGCATCAATGTGACCTGATGGTATCCCTGGATGTGTGCTACGTGAACTCCAAGAGGAGATACAACCACATATAAGACTGATATTTAACCTTGGCCATACTACGGGATATGTACCTGAACACTGGCATACAGCAACAGTGGTCCCACTCCACTAAGGAGGCACCTCTACTGACCCTGGGAATTACCGCCCCATAAGCTTAACCAGCCTGGTCTGCAAAGCTATGGAATGATTCATTATGGGACGCATATGCAGCGATATTGGGTAACTGCAGACACTTGATCCCACCCAGTTTGCCTTTGTGATGGGCTGATCCTGCCTTTTGAACCTAGTTGACCTTTTCAAAACAGTCACTACAGCCATTGATGAGGGCAAAGCAGTTTATACAGCCTACCTGGATTTGCCTAAGGCCTTCAACACAGTACTCCACTCAGGCATCATAGACAAGCTCATAAGCTTACATGTTACTACATATGTCACATGATGGGTTGCGCACTGGTTGAACTACAGAATCCATAATATCAATATTGCAGGAGCCATGTCAGACTCAAAGCCAGTCACATGTGGTATCCCACAGGGCTCTCTCCTAGGACCCCTCTTGTTTGGCATTTACTTCTCAGATGTGAAAGCAAACATGTGCGGGTTGTGGATGACAAAGTTCCCAGATGACTGCGAACTAAGCGCCATAGTCATTACACCAGCTGACACACACATCCTACAGACAGGTCTCACTGAAACGGACAACTGGTGCCAGAATCATGGCCTAACACTGAATGACATGTAATGTATAGTCATCCCCTTTGGGTGAAACTATGTGCACACAACTTATCACATGGACATACCTATAGATACAGACCAATGACACATATGGAGGGTTCACAGTATGTAGACTATTAACTTGTTACTTTACATTACCTGTGTTTGTCACAGCTGGTTGCATTACCGTTACTATAGCTTCCTGCTGCTGCTAGCCCAGCTTGATACTGACACTGATGACAGCTTCAACTTAGTTTGTCTTACGTGTGTTTTTGTTTGTGTTCTTATTTTTTTTTCTTTCTTTTTTTCTTTCTCTCTCTCTCTCTCTCTCTGCCTCCAGACAGTGCAATGAAAGTATTGCATGTGTGGAGTGTGAGTACAGGATGCTTTTGTAGGTATCTGCATAAGTCCATGTGATGGCCTCTGCACCAATTGTAAGCCAGCATTTGCTAATTGCATGCAGCGAGTTGTGTACTGATTGCAGTTCTCACTGTGATTTCAGGACAGTACTATAAAAGGGTATGTGAGATAGGCATTGCCCTTTCAGATTGTAAGGGTGGGGACCATGCTGGTATGCTGTGGACACTGTTCTGTGAGTGTAAAGGTTAGTATCTCTCTCATGATTCAGGCTGTGTTGTAGATTCACATTTCTCCATTCATCTCTCCTGTTTCCTGTACTAAGTGTGTATGTACACTGACACCTACAACTATATATATATATATATATATATATATATATATATATATATATATATATATATATATATATATATATATATATATATATATATATATATATATATACATATATATATATATAATTATACATACATTTATATATGTATAATAACTGACATTATTACCTACTAGCTACCAACTAGCATGGCTGTTTCTGTTCACACACTACTATTATAGAAATCCACTAGATTTGACAGTAAATATACATGACATGCTTTGTGTACTACACATCCTATATTCCCCTTACATTCATTCCTACTATTACATGATATATTTATTTTAGCACAATGTTCTTGTATAACAGTCATGACTTAGTGGTAAGTCATGCAGACTACTGTTTCCAAGATCCTGGGTTCGGGACTGACAGTGGGATTTTATTTTGCTTTTGAACTGACTACAGGACCTGTCAATCAGAGTGACTAAGGCACTTTTAAGCAGTTGTAACCGGGTTTGCGCTGGTTTGCGTGGAGCTCCCACATGCACACTGGCGTTCAGCTCAGCGCACACCCGCTTACAACCGCTTAACAGTGCTTACTCTGGCGCACACCCATGCTATTTTCTTTGAAAGAAATAAAAATGGGGAGACAGAAAAGTGGCGAAAAAGGGGTCACAAAGAGGGTAAAACAGTAGGGAAACAAGCTTGGGTTTTGCGGGAGGGATGTAGGTAAGGCCCATAGCTGCCCATTTCTTCATCAGCAACAGCTGTGCATATGTTTGTAATTTGATGTGACATTTGAAACCTTCCACCCCTGAGAGAGGTGTCAGGACAACAATAATACTTGTTGTACAGCCAATTGTAATTGATAGTTTCCATGTCCAGCAGACATGTGTGTGGAATGGGCAGCTATGTATGGGGCATAATTTTTTTGTGGGTACAGAGTGCCCTTTTTTTTTCAGGTGAGAGTGGTATGTCAGGTAAAGGAAGTCAGTATAGCTGGGGAGGTAGGTTGGGTAGGTCAACAGACAAGACAAACAAGACGCATACAGGGGCGGTGTATGACACACGTGGGGGGTTACACAATTGACGGGGACGGATGTTTGGATATCCAGAGCCTATGAGCCCACAGATGGCAACAGTGGAACTGATATCCCCACCCATGGGCAGTTGCCACTGTTCCTTCACTGCCCAGGATGGGGCTGTGCTGGGGGCTGTGTAGGCCAGGCAACAGGCATGCCCGTAAGTTGTGCCACCTGTGCCTCAAGCTGGCGTAGGGGCCCAAGAACAGAGTCCTGGATCTCCCTATGCACCACAGTCCAGATGCTACGGAGGGTGAGTGGTGGTTCCCCTCCAGCCACACTTGCAGAGGGGGGACGGGCCCCATCCCCTGCAGCGCTTCCACCCGCAGGTGGCACAGGGCCACCAGAGGAGGGTCCAGACTGGGCACTAGTGCCAGGTGCACTCGCCAGCTGAGGTGGGAGAGGTGGGTCCGCTGGAACCCGCCTTCCCTGTCGTCCTATGTTTTGCATTATGTCATGACAGTTTGGGTTAGTAACATACAATACCATTCGCAATTAGTTGTAACAGCATGCATTAGTATTCCCATTAACCAAACACCCAGATATTCACACCATTGAACAGCGAGCATAACACATGCATAATTTGAACAGCAATACACAGTCCAACAACATGCAGGGTTGATTGATGGCAACAGGCCATCAGGTTTGGATGTATGAACAGGGCAGATGCATCAATGTACATGCAAATATGTATGACCCAACAGGACAAATGTCCAGGGGTGTTAATTGTGATTGCACATACCAGTTTCATGTGGAATGGATTATATGTGGTTATAGGGTGGGGTGAAGAGAATATAATTAACACCTTCAAATACCAATACATATGCTGTACATTTCTAATAGCTGCAGATATATACACACTACTGTTCTACCTACAGTTTCCTATGTGATAACTACTTCAAGTTGGTGATAGGACTGTTACTGCTACATCAATATACATTTTATTGTTATTCATACACGTTCATATCTGGCTTTGTTCAGCTACATCATCCTGCTACATTTGCTTAATATAGCTATAGACAACTGTGGATGTTTGGTATTTCAGACAATCATACTATCTGCATATTGCAGACTGAGAGCAACATATCCAGATTTTGGGATACACATTCCAGCTGCAGCAACACTTTGAACACATTTCGCAGTTTGGTTCTGCTTGTCACATTCAGTTCATTCTGTACTAACTGCAGTATACTTTATTCAGGGGTTATTACTACTTTATTGGTGGATTCATAACTCTTTCTCACACCCTCTCACTTGTTTTAATTTTACTATTCAGGATGGTACTTACTTCTAGGCTTTATTGACATGTTTTACCTGTAGTTATTACAATCCTTTCCAGCAGTCTCACTTCTGTCATGTTTCAGTATTTCAACAGGGATATATTTCATACGTGATTTGCTCATCTTCTGCAGCTGTACTTTTCAGCCTGCTGCAGGTTGTGTACTATTATATTACAGGTGGGGCATCTTTATTTTAGACTTTATTTCAGACATTTTCATTTTTCTGTTTGGATTACAGACTGTAACACACTTTTGTAATCAAGCAATACTTGCAAACACTCTTACACTGTTACTTGCACATTTTATTAATTAGTGACTACACTGCACTCTTTTGCTAACTGTCATTCTTTTATATTTTTTTACAGTTACTGGGAGAAGATTACTGACCTGCCTGGTGGCGCAACCGCACCAGCCTATCGCCATAGGCTCTGCGGTTCTCAGAACGGACACCTGCAGCTGTAATATAAATGAAGTAATATTGGAATACACATCTCCATAATATCAGCTAGTTTAATTTCTTACATACATAATTAAATGTAACTTACTCAGTAGTGGGGCATTGGGCATTTGCTGGGCCTCCTGGATCCAAAGGTTCAATTGGACCTGCTTACGTCTCTTCAGGTCCGCATGGTGGTGATGGACCTGCTCACCAGTCCTTGGAATCCCTGTGGCACTGGTGAGATCATGAGCCAACCGGTCCCACGCCTCAGCCCTATATGCTCCCTACAGGACCTGGCCCTGCATGAGTTGGGCCTCATGATTGTGGACTAGGAGCCAGACCATATATCTGGACTCCTCAATGCCCCACCTCTGTGCTCGAAAGCAACTACCCTCACCTACTCCTGACATTCTGGCTGCAAGTTAGTTCTACAATCGTTTATGCTGTGTATTCCTGCCTATGGGGCTTATATATGCTATTTTTCCCGCACTTATCTGTGATTGGCCATTTTGGAATTGTATCAGCTTCACAAAACCTGCTTTGTCATGCTCCACTTTCTATTCATTCCTATATATTTGCTATTACTGCATGTCTAAGTGCAGCTGTCATGGCTTAGTGGTTCAGTACCTTGAGTATGGTGCATGGTATCCTGTGTTCGAACCTGGCCACTGCTTTTTATATTTTATGTCTGTCTAGACAGGCTAGGGGGTGTGTCTGTGTAAAGGCAGTTTTGTTACAGCTTGCTCAATGGTGCCCGTCGGTTAGCTTGTTGGCGCGGTGCACAGCTCTGCACAAATGGGTTACACTGGTTTACACTTCATTTGGCTGTCAGCACACATATTACGCTCAGCTCAGCTAGGGGCACACAGTTTCAGTGTGTTAAACCACTGCTCACCTTCGGGCACTCATTTTACATCTGTTAAACCACTGCTCACCCACGGGCAGATGCACTCACCTTGTTAAACTGTAGCTCAGCTATAGGCACATCTGGCATTTTTTATTAATTTGTTATCTCACATTTCTTCAAAATAAATGGCCTATTTCATTACATTTTACATAAAATATAATTTTATATGTGTACATATATGTCAGGGACTTGTTTCGTGCTTATTTCACTAAAATAAAATTTGATGTAGTGGGGGCTCGAACCATGACTGCCTGCTCTTCAGCCGACATCTCTATCGCTACGCTATTGCTTTTTGGCTTACTTTGCATAGTTAGTTCTTATATGCTTTTCCACTTACTGCTAACTGTGGCTGAGCTTCGGGCACGCCCGTCAAACGAGCGCACTCACGGGCAAACATCTTTACAGTTCAAAAAAAATATAACATGTTCATTTATATAATTTTATGTTCATAGTCTGTGGGGGCATGTGTTGTGTTGTGTTTATTCACATTTCCATGTACTCTGTCGTGGGTGTTTACTTTGGGCACTTTTACTCTTCTGGGGGTGTGTCCGCTTGCAGGGCTCGGCCTACGGACATGCCCCCTACTGTCTTCCATGGACCGTGTTAGCCTTAGGTGTGATTCAGCATGCCCTCATGCATATGCATGACATGCTGACATCGCACCGTTTAACTGCAGCCTCCGTGTAAGCCTTGTATCTCTTACACGGAGGCTTCGTGAATCCTGCCCTTTGTCATGCTGTGAGAAAGTTGCAAATGAGCACTGAGCCACTCGAATGTACTGAGTCTTGTGATGTTTTTTTTTTTTTTTAGCTGTTACTGTATTAATCCTAAAAATAGAAGCAAAATCAATATCTTGGTGAGCTCCATTTTACAACTCCAGGCAGCACAAATGATCTGGGATAATGAATCTCCAATATATTACCCCTGTATTCAAAGTCAACAAAAGCACTGACCCTGGGGAAAAATATATATTGGCTTCCTGAAAGTAATTATTGAGGGATCTCACATGGTCGTTATTTGAGTTACCATTGCTAAATCTTACTTATTTGTGGCCTGTAAGGCAGAGTATCATAGACTGAATCCCCTTGGTGCAAACCTTCTCATGCAGTTTGTCTCCTGCATTAACCAATGAGATCAGGTTCTGCCATGTGCATTAACCAATTACATTATGTGCTGTCCTGTGTATTAACCAATGAGATCAGGTGCTGCCCTGTGAATTACGCAATAGGGTCAGGTGCTGTACTCTGCTTTAAGCAATGAGATCAGGTGCTGCCCTCTGTGCCTTCTGCATTAACCAATGAGATCAGGTGGTAGCTATGGAAACACTTCAGATCCTCACCTGTCTTGTGAAGTATAGCAGTAATATTTAATATGGACAATCCAAGCAGAGCTCCACTACTTTTGGCTGCTAAGAAAATTGAAACTAAGAAGTGAGTCAGAGTGATGCATAGCAACTTAAACTCCTCAGTGATGGCCTGGTCAATTACATTTGACACTGAGTGAAAAGTGCCCTTAATGTGGATTTTGAAATCTCTGGCTTTACCATCAGATTATGGAGGCATCAGCAAATTTAACATTTTCAAGCAAGTGTTAAATTCTGTCCTTTAATTTGCAATGCTTTTCAGAGAATGAGGATAGTAAAAATCAATAAAATATTTTCAATCTTTATTAATATCCATAAAAGAAATGAACCTACACACCTTATGTATTGCTACTGTGAAAGCCCTGCTTGTCTTTTGGTCTTCAATAAAGTAGACTAGAACTTTCTTTGACTTTTGTTTTGCTACCAACTGCTGCAATTCTTCCATTTCCAAATATAATTCATCTGCACTTTTACAGGTGATAACATTTTCTTTGGCTTATTTCTCATCAGATGTCCCAAGATGATACACCTGGGTAACTGCTGTCTGCATTAGGTCAACCAGACTTCATTTTCTAATGTATGTCCCTGGACTGATCTGATTTCCTTAATAGAGGTGTTTTACAGCATTGTAACAAGACTGATGTTCATGTTTTAAAGACTCCAACGCAACTCCAAGGATATGGAGTGATAGACATTAAGCTGAAAATATGATGTGACTGACTTAAACAAAAATGAAAAAAAATAAATTAAAAAAACCCTCCTGACTTCTACATAAGAAATACTTAGCAGTTCAAGACACTAGACATTTGTAGGCTTATATGAAATTTCTAGTCCACAGCAGCAGACATCAACAAAACAATATTCTGATGGTCAGAAGAAGTACAAGGAGTAATAGAAATCACGTTCACACCAGTTTCACATAAGGTAATAATGAATGGGGTACCAGTAATTAATCTAACATGTTTCTCATTCAGACATTTTTAAAAGAAAAGTGTGTATTGACTCATTGGTTTTAACCTCTCCACTTACTATTAACAATATGACAATTTAATATTCTTTGGGTTCTGGTGTTTCTTTTACTGTGTATGACCTTAATTTGTCTACACTGGAGTCTAAGATTACATTAAATGAACCAGTCAATGAAGTTGGAATAGTCATCTTGTGTCAGACTTTAAAACAACATTGCAAAGCTGAAATCTGGTAGAAATGAAGCACATAAAAACTGAATATAGTGGGTCAGACAGTCACAACATGTGAAATAACTAAAAACCAACAAGATATTATCTTGGTTGAGGCAGTAAAAATTGCTTAAAATGGTAAACTTAAATAGGGATGAACACTTACTACACATCTGTCCTATTTGTTTTTCAGAGTAGACTGAAAATTCTTACCATTTCAACCAGATTGTTTCTTCACTAAAGGTTTGTAATGTCCTCCAGTCTCTCTTTGACTTCTATATATCAGTGAGATATTAAATAAACAATTGCATGCATTTTAGAAATCGGTGCTACGTGAGTAGATACAGTGTATTGTAGCAATAATGTTATTATGGCTCATGTCTTAATATTTAAGCAATAACCCATGTCTGGGTGTGGGTAATGCTAGATTTACTCACAGTTGGTGTGGTGACCAAACAAAGACAACCATGGGTAAATCTAGCATTACCCACACCCAGACGTGGCTTATTGCTATTATACAATGACATTATTTAAGAAAAAAATACTTAATTTTCTTAAATAATGCCTTTGTATAATACCTGCATGGTGCCCTTCTATGGTTTCTGCTATCCTGGGCCTTTTTCTGATGTACTGCGCATGCGTATGTTTACGCAGTACATCAGAGCTGTGTAGAGGAAGCAACAGGGAAAGGAAGATTTCCATTGCTTTTTTAAAGCTGTCTCGCTATGTTAAACGAGTTTAACATAGAGAGATAGCTTTAAAAAAAGCTGTCTCACTATGTTAAACGTATAACATAGCGAGATTACAGCAATGCAGATCTTCAGTTCTCCATTGCTACCTAACACAAACAAAAAAAAAATCAAGACTTATACTAATGGAAAAAGTTCGAGTGACCAGACCTTTTTCCACTAGTATATGTCAGATTTACAATGGGCATGCTAGTTGGGCTGGCCAATCAGCGTGCACATTTTGGAATACTAATTGGCAGACATGGTATAATTGCTGATACTCTTGGCTAAATCTTTTAATTTAGTAGTGTCTGACAGGACCTTTGACAATGAGTAAGGTAGTCCAACTTTATGTCATTGCTGGGCCAGACTGGGACTCCGCTTTGTGGTAACAAGTTTGCTTGCCACTTGCAAAACATGTACTTATAGCAAAAACATTAGTCAGGGGAGGCATCTGATGGGTGATATGATAAGGGAATGATTAAAAATACTAGAGAAATACTACAGAAAGTCAGGGTGATACTGCGAATACTGCTGTTGCAGTAAACAGAGAACTGAAGGTACCAGATTCACAATGTTCGGGTTAAGGGATGAAGCATCATGTTTGCAAGCCCCAGTCACTTATTATATGTCTAAGAGTGCATGGTCATCAGCACTCCCACCTTTAAGGAAAGGATTCAGTAAAGGAACCAAATAATCACATTTTATGTTTTGCAAATTTCTACACTGAGTCATTTTCATTTCAAATAGCTTTCCCAGACAGCTATTAGTTTAAGTGGAGACAGCATCAACTCAAGATAGAATCTCCTACACCAATATATATGTAGACCCATATCTGATTGTAATACTACAAAATAAAATATTTCTCTGGTAGGTAGTAAAGGGAACCTCTTGAGCCAATCTAAATTTCGTCGTAAGCTGTAGAAAGTCCATGCTGACTTCATTTGAGTTTTCACTGATGTGTATTATAAAATCACATAGGACTAGCAATCTTGGATAACTTGTTAAATAGAAAATGAAGCGTCCTTGAGCAGAAATGCCCCCAACAGACTAAAGACCTGGGTGGATAGCACACAAAAGGAAATCCACAAACTGTTCTTGCTTAAAGAACATAACATAATCAAAACAAATTGGAGATCAGACCACTACTCTGGTATATCTAAATGTACATATATATATATATATACATATATATATATATATATATATATATATATGTATATATATATATATATATATATATAAACACAAATGGGTATAAAATGTCTGATATTACCCATATGAGTACACTATGCAAGGGAAAGACTGGGAGAACATGCCACCAGATGAGGGATGAAGTTTTTATGCAAGCATGACTCCAAAATTACCACTGGGTTGCCATCCTCTAACAAGTCAGAGACAATGTCCAGTTTAATCCGTGTGGAACTATCACTAATGAGCTGTACATACATAAGGGGTCATTGGTGAGCAGGCTGCAGCTGTTTGCTGAAAATAGCAATTTATTTTCTAGTTATCAGATGGACACTGATTTTTACCTCTCACAGTCTGATTTCACCCAGCAATGATTTCAGGTCAGCTTAGTGAAGGTACACTTACTCCAGGCTGTCATTCAATACAGCAATGTCTGATGCCCTTACCTAACTGGATCTTGTGACTCATTAGGGAAGGAAAAAAATGTGTCAAATTGGTGGAGAGCAAAATTAGGTGCTTATCATATAGTATCTCACATTTTTACTAAGAAGCTTGCAGTGATGTAGGATTCAGATTAAACCACTATCATGCTTTATTGTCAGGTTAAAAAAAATATATATATATATATATATATATATATATATATATATATATATATATATATATATATATATATATATATATATATATATATATATATATATATATATATATATATATATATATATATATATATATATATATATATATATATATATATATATATAAATAAACAATTTCACCCCAAAATGACTGAAATCTGCATCAAGGAAATAAAATCCAGAAGATATTTTGATCCATGTAATGGCTAATAAGCTCAGATGCATAAAAGAGACTCTTAAAAAAACTCTTTAAAACTTCACTTAGAGCTAAGGGATTCCCCACTACTCAGTACCAAGCCACCATGTAATGAAAAAAGAAAAAAAAGTAAGCAACCTCATAGCTAAAACAATATGCCTTAATAAGTACAAGATGCAATAACAGTGCCAAAACCAGGCTGCATTCATTCACAATGGCTGTATGATTTCTAGACATAATGCTGATTGTGTTACTTAAATTATAAAAATAGCAGTAGGCAAAAAGAACAATGCAATTTACAGTGCACTACTGGCTGGATGATTGCATGTATATATGTAAATATGTTATGTATGCATGTGTATTGTTTTGTACCACAACATACAGGCACTAGTTCAAAAAGTTCCTGATCAGACAGGTATATTCTTATTTCTTCTTATACTGTGCTGATATCCAAAAGCTAACATTCTGTGATAACTTTGCAAAAAAAAAAAAACAGACAAATGTGAGACAATAACAATATTAGTAGAGTATATGGATAAAGTTCACTAAAACGTATATGTAAAGTCATATTTGCTTTAGTTTAATATGTATCACATCACAACTATATTTCAGATAGAAATACAGACACATATGGCAGTTTTACAATATTATTTTCTTAAAGAAGAGGCACAATTGGAAGGAAAAAAAAAAAAAAAATATATATATATATATATATATATATATATATATATATATACATACATATGTGTGTGTGTGTGTGTGTGTGTGTGTGTGTGTGTGTGTAAGGTAGCATCAGAATGACATTTCTTATAAATAAGCTTCAGGTGTTAATAATATTAAATACATTATTTTATAGTAGTGTGAAGATTCATGAAAATAAATCTAGACATACTATATAGACAAGAGTGTCAAGTAAAATGTCAGTTGATTGAGTAACCTCTAAATATTGCATCCAGTGCTGTTTTATGCTTGATTGAGAAGTGATTGAGTGAAACAGACAAATAGGCTCTTACATAACCAGGTACTAATCAAATGCTGGATGCGCCAATGCTTTTAAATCTTTCTAAGTATAGTCGTGCTGTGTTAATGATGTGATTTTAGGTAAAGCCAATAGTTAGTTTAGCATACTATCGATATATATCTATATCTATATATATATATCTATATCTATATAAAGAAGACAATAGCTTTATCTGGCCCATTAATGAAATTGCAAGAAAAGGATGTCAAGGCAGGATGTTATGAAATTCAGTGTAAGCACTACAAAACTCTTACATTATGTCAGTGAAATAGAAATATATTAGTTTCGAAGTGTTGAAACACTATTTCCAAGAAACAGTGTCAGGAGTCATAAATTGTTTGATTTATGTCTTTACATAGTAATAAAAATCAAACCTACTTGCCTCCATACAAGTCATCTTCAATCTCCTTTTCAGTTTTCTAATTAACCTTTTCCTTCCTTTTGTCTTATATAAACACACTTATTTTGTTCATATCAAAAAGTTTGCTTATTTTAGGAAATGCTTTCAATTTATTCTCAGATTTTATGAGCAGTAGGAAATTTAAAATGAAGCAATATATGATGTTTTGGTGAGTAAGAAACATTCTGTTCCACAAAAACTATTCCAATGTATTTCTCTGCTATATTAGGTACTTTCAAAAGAAGATGCAGGTGTAATAATGTTGCCTCTTGTAATCTTACAAATAAATAGTCTCAAAGATACTAAACTGTACTAATCACACAGAAATACACATTTCTTGGACTAGGACCTCATGTTTTTTTGACTTACAATATTCAGAACATGCTGATATGATTGAAAACTTCAAAGCTACTCTTGAACCACATTCTAAAACAATGTTACATATAATGAGTTTCTCAGCTCACTAGCACCAGAAGTCCTAGGCCTGCTGTTATTAGACAATACTAGGGTGAAACCATCACCCTAGTCAGACCTAGCAATGCTAGGTTTAAAACTAACATGGGTGAAAAAACCTTATCCAGACTTGGACAACTTCTCTGAAACCATTTACTCTTTGAAATAATAAAGGAGCAGGCAGTGAAATAATTTAAAATCAAACTTAAGAAGTACCTACTTAATGAATCAAAATGTGTGCATTTTCAAGGGGAATGGATAAAAAGCTAAAAGCTGTATGCTTTTCCTCTATTCGTATATTAGTTAGTTGTCTCCCTGTCTCGTGAGTCTACAGTCTGTTTTTCTCTCCGGCCTTCCCTTAAATGCCCCTTTCTCCTTGCATACTTCCCTCCTGCTGTCCTTCAGATGATGCATCCCTCATGACTGTTTCTGGCTATGCTTACCCTTGAACATGTATCTATCCCTGCTCCCAGCATGTTGGTTTGCTCTTCTTCTTCTTCTTCCTTTTCTTTTTGTCATCACTTTCCTGACTACCTCTCCCATCTCTTCTCTTATTTACCTTCTTTAATTCCTGTTTATCCCCTCCTCTTACTCCTAGCCAGTTTTCGTCTGTCTGCTCTTTACACAGACCACTTGTTCCCTGGACGACTTTGGACATCTTCTGCTATTGTCTGACCTTCCTAACTTTTTCTGCGCTGGACAATCACTTGTCCTTCACTGTACCCAACTTCCAGATCATCTTTGCTATTTTCACCATGATAAGCAACCTTATTAACATCTCTGTCTCTACTGTTCTATTGTAATGCTCCAAATTGTGATGTATATCCAGTGTCCACTGCCACTATAAACATCTTTGAACTAATACCATGCCCAACACCCTGAGCTCCTTACCTGTCTCTAACCATCCACTCACCTTTAGACTGCATTACTCCATGCCTCATTCCTCTTTACATTCCATACCAGTAAAACAGACTGGTTGAGGTGCTCTGAAACATCTAACATAAGTGAGTGTTCAAAACACTGGACATGAGGACATTTTGGATGCTTTTCAGACTGAGAAAAAAAGAAAGATGTCTCAGCCCATTGATATTATACAATTGACTAATTTTAGCTAAACAATGCATGAAGCCTCAGTTTAAATGTCAGTGAAGTGCAATCTATGGGACAGATGGATGAAGGACACATTTCTAATATTACAGAATATGACCAAATTAAAAGCCAAGGTACAGGTATCAGAACATAGGTTACTAAGAAATGATAGCACAGAGAATGCAATGTGGTAGAAGTGATCATTTACTTGTAAGATAAGTGTTAAGTTTAAAAGATGGTTGTTAGTACATGAAGGAGGTGAGGGGAATTCTAATGTCTAAAACATAAATAGCAGTTGATGCACAGAAAATGGATTACGGTAGTATATGGATTAATACAATGTAAATCCTCTAAGATACCTGTGGAAGAGGATGGATGGCACATAAAGAGAATATAAAACTGTGGAAACAGAGAAAATTATCTGAATTTTCAAAGTGTTAACTGGGAGAGTCCTTGCTCTGGGGCTGAAAGGAGTTCGACTTGATTGAGATTTTGGATCACAAGGGACTCATTCACTAGGTATAGGAATGCACTAAAAAAGTGAAAATACAAGATTTTCATATGTTCATAGGTATATATTATGCTAATGATCACCATGGCCTTTATAAGCCTAGCAGTGCAATCCAGCCCAATGGTGTCCTTATGTTTTATGGCCATTTATTAAGAGGGGTATGTTAGGAAGCTTGTAGAGGTTATGGGCGTTATGTTAGTTTGGACATTACTGCCTGCTTCTGACCATCAGAGACATAGGGGCCAGACCCAGGATGACATTTCAATTTCTCACTGTTGCAGTTAGATGCCAAAGGGGGCATTATACTCAATGATGGGTCTGACAAGGGCCTTATAAAGTGACACTATGATGTCCTTGGACCTGTATACCATGTCCTTGCTTATAAGATGGGTGACATAGAATGATTTTCTTACTACCTTGGCCACATATTGATTAAAGGCCAAGTTACTGTCTACATATGTTTCCAGATCCCTGACTACCAGGTCAACTCTTAGGGGAGTTTTATCAATAGAGTAATTAGCCTGGGTGGCAGTTTTCTCAAAAGACACTGTAATGCATTTCTTGGCATTGGGTTTGAGTCAGTGACTTTGGCACCAATCATTTGTTTATGTTAGACCCTCTTGTAAGATATTTGTGTCCTGGAAAGAATCTATGATACAGCGCAATGAAAAAGTATTTGCCCCCTTCCAGATTTCTTATTTCTTTGCAGGTTTGTCACACTTCAATGTTTCAGATCCTCAAACAAATTTAAATATTAGACAAAGATAACCCAAGTAAACACAAAATGCAGTTTTTAAGTGATGATTTTATTTATTAAGGAAAAAACTATCCAAACCGACATGGTCTTATGTGAAAAAGTAATTGCCCACCTTGTTAAATCATGAAGTAACTGTGGTTAATCACATTTTTGGGAAAGCTGAGTTCAATTTCACTAGCCACACCCAGGCCTGATTACTTACTGCCACACCTGATGAATCAAGAGATCACTTGAATAGAGCCTGTCAGATAAAGTGAAGTAAGCCAAAAGATCCCACAAAGGAAAACATTATGCTGCGATCTAAAGAAATTCTGAACAGATGAGTAACAAAGTAATTGACATCTATCAGTCTGGAAAAGGTTACAATGCCATTTCTAAAGCTTTGGGATTCCAGCAAACCATGGTGAGAGACATTATCCACAAATGGAGAAAACATGGAACAGTGGTGAACCTTCCCAGGAGTGGCCGGCCTGCAAAAATTACCCCAAGAGTGCAGCAACGACTCATCCAAGAGGTCACAAAAGAACCCAAAACAACATCTAAAGAACTGCAGGCCTCACTTGCCTCATTTAAGGTCAGTGTTCATGACTCAACCATAAGAAAGAGACTGGGAAAAAATGGCATGCATGGCAGAGTTCCAAGGCAAAAACCACTGCTGACCAAAAAGAACTTAAAGGCTTGTCTCAGTTTTGCCAAAAAAATTCTCAATGATTCCCAAGACTTTTGGGAAAATATTCTGTGGACTGGCGAAACAAAAGTTGAACCTTTTGGGAGGTGTGCATCCCTTTACATCTGGCATAAAAGTTACACAGCATTTCAGAAAAAGAACATCATGCCAACAGTCAAACATGGTGGTGGTAGCATGATGGTCTGGGGCTGCTTTGCTGCTTCTGGAAATGGATGACTTTCTGTGATTGATGGAACCATGAATTCTGCTCTCTACCAAAAAATTCTGAAGGAGAATGTCCGGCCATCAGTTAGTGACCTCATGCTGAAGCGCACTTGGGTTCTGCAGCAGGACAATGATCCAAAACACATCAGAAAGTCCATCTCTGAATGGCATAAAAAAAAAAATGAAGGCTTTGGAGTGGCCTAGTTAAAGTCTGGATTTTAATCCAATTGTGATGCTGTGGCATGACCTTAAAAAGGCAGTTCATGCTCGGAAACCCTTCAATATGGCTGAATTAAAACAATTCTGAAAAGAAGAGTGGGCCAAAAATCAGGAAGGGGGCAAATACATTTTATTGCACTGTAGCTCCCAATTTGCAATTATCTGTGAACTTGGTCAGTCAAAGGTCCTTGACATTAGCCTTTAGCTCCCAGAAGTAGATGCCAAATAGAAATGGTCCCAGCACAGAGTCCAGGGGTACCCTACTGGTAACCTGTCTCTTACTGGAGGTGGTATCACCATTTCTGACTTTCTGGATCCTGTCTTAGCTAAGGCTATGGGAATCAGGGATATAAAAGCATCAGTGATCAGTTGTTATCATGCCACCATGCCATTGCATGGCATAAAGTGGAGTAAAGGAAAAAAAATACAAGTAATGGGAATAGATTAGAAATGAAGTCTTCATAAGTATAAAAAGCCAAAAGGGAAAAGGAGAAGGTAAGCATAGCTGTACAGAAATGGGAAGTAACCGATTAGGACTACAGATAAAGCATACACAAGATGGACAGAAATGGACAATAATGTGTCTCGGTTTTCAAGTAAAGGGTAACTAATGAAAACACTGAAAAGCAGCGAGTACTAATCTAAAGATAAGCATCTACACAATTTGAAAAATACTTAAAGAATAAATTGTATACCAGTAAATAATAATATAAAAAATAGAAGAGATAGCACCACAGTACATTTTCATTATGCTGATTATACAGTACAGAATGAATTCATGTTAAAACTATGAAAAGCAGAATTATAATCCTTGGAATAAAGAGTATGTGTGACTACAGGGAATATGTTCTAAGTTCTGGTTTGTGGTAACGGGCCATTCACTCTGTTCTGAAGTACAACAATATTCTAGTCAGTAAGTATGTATATATGTAGCAGGGGTGTAAAAGGCACAGCCCCCCACCCACCTACCCATGCCAACAGGAATAATACTCCAGTAAGGTTTGATGTTTCATGATTGCAGTTTATTTTTTGTAGGTACAAGAATTTCAATTTCAGGTTCCACTCTTCTGATGGGCTGTTATACTGTTTTTACTTAGAATATTTTGGATCCCAGCCCTTCAAACTTTGTATATTTTTCAAAATAAATAGGGAAATAGTATAAGGAATTACAGTGTCAGTTTAGGTTGATGGCTTATAAAACCTGTGGACTGAATGACCGTGTTTCTATAAGCAGTGTCTTAAAGTTTAGAGGTGCCAAACTTTGTCTATTTGTAATTACTGAGGTTGAAATATATATGATCTTTATACAAAAAGATTTTAACATTATTGTTTTACATTTCTATCTATTTGCTATTTGATTGTGCTTTGATGTTTGATTTATTAGTTTTTTGTCAGGATGTTTTTTAATTATGCTATCTTTTTGTATTGATTCTCTTAATTAGTTAATTAGTTAAATGCTTTTTAAATAAGTCATGTGATTTTCCTTTTTATTATTTTTTGATTGTTCTGCTAAAAGTGTTCTAGTTCTGATGAAGTCGTTATTAGTTTAGGATGAAAGAGCTTAACTTCTTTTTTATTATTTTTTTATTTTGTCACAATAAATTTGACAGTGAACTTCTGGTGGCAATTGAAATTTCTTTTTCGGCCATTGTGTTTCTGGCAGGGGGTTCTTTTGGTTCTGAGTGCTTTTGCCCTGCTGTGTTATTTTTCAAACTAAAAATGTTCATGAATCACTGCATGTTCTGTTTTTTTTTTTTTTCTGCTTGTTTGTTTTTATGCATTTGGTCCCTCTTGAGACATCATGTAACCAGCCTGGTCCTCAGGGACCCACTTCCATGCTGGGTGTACCAGCCCAGGCAGATCATGAATCCTGATATTGTCCTGATATTGTCTATGTCTGCATCTGTCCTAGGGAGTGATTTTGTTTTATTTATATGCCCTAGCCACGTCTCTGCCCTGCTTTCCATTTAATTGACTATGCTCGAGGTGAGTTCTCTCTTTGAAGCACACCTCCCCTAAGGCAGCATCATCAACAAATTCCATAACACTATGGATGAGTACACCCTCCCTTCTTTCCCTCCTCTCTCCCTGTCTTGGAGCAACTGCAATAACAGGTATATCAAAAGATTATCTCCTTACCAACAGAGGTTTTGCTTTGTGGTTAGAGAAAGTCAGTGATATTTAAGGTCAACAAAAGGAGCGCGTGCACCTTGGCTTTAGTCTTATCTGTATGATATTTGAAGGATGAGGTTTGATGTAACCAAAGTTCAAGGTAGCTGAAGATAGGGGTGAATTTTAGAGGTCCCTTGTTGTCTCTATATTCTGCCGTTTGCCAAGAACTAGTTTGAGCATTTGCATCTTGAAAGTTATTAACAACTGTTTGGAGTGTTGTCTGAATAATATGTGTAGATCTGTTAGTTCATTGCCTGGCAGTTAGCACAGAGGACTACAGCTCTGACCTGCTAATAAGCTACATCTTACCAATGGTATACAGTTTGAATCTTTCCACCTTCGTCTGTCTGTGAACTTGAGCACATCACTTAAGTATTCAATGTTTTGGGGCAATTCGGAATTTGGACTGGGCTCCTTAATGGTCTCCTGCTCTGCATGCCTAGTAACTACCAATGAAACCTACAAATCTAGACTGCCAAGTTTAAAACAGATCATATGACATCAGATAGGAATAGACCTGCACATAGACCACTTTCTCATAACCTTTCCAATAAAGGGACTGTTTTAAAATGTTTAAGGTGAACTGAACTATGAAAAAAATAACTAGTGAATAACCTAGTGAATCCAGGCAAGTTCTTATCAGCCTCATATGGCCAGGATCCAGAACACAATTGATTTAAAAAACAATGCCTGTATTCTGAAATAACTGATGTAATCAATCGTCACCCAGCAAAAACTGAAGTTGCTCCCCCCCACCAAAAAATAAAATGCTCAGTGAATGAATCTCAGGAGAAGGAGTGCTTCATCATGATGTTTTGTCTAGAAAAAAAAATCATGCAGCTACCTTAGAAGGGAAAAGAAATCAAAGTCATTAGGGAGCCTAGGCTGTAGCCTTTGTTGTTAGCAGCCTAAAGGAGTGCAGGCAGAAGATTTAATGCAGCAAAATGCCTTTGGAACAAAAGCAGCCCTTTTTGAGAGATCTCTGTCTGTACAAAACATACTGTAAATACAGGGGTAAATATAGCCTTCAGAATGGACATCCTATGCAATCATCTCTCCAACCACCACCATGGCCTGTTTATCATCTGTTGGTCATGGCTGAACTTGGCTGTTGTCATGTCATGGGTCTAGGATCTGCAATTACTGCAGCAATCCAATCCAGAGTGCTAATAACAGCACTGTTATATGCTGCAAACAGCACATCAGGATCCACTGCATTGGCCTGCTCAAGAAAGTAGTTAAAATCAGAATTAACTGTATATTTGACCAGTTCCATATTAGAAGAGAGACATGGTGGATGGCCAAACATTAAATTGACCATGTAATGGTCAAACCAAGAAATAGGTTCTACAATCAATTCTCTAGTATTAGACCCAGCATAAAAATGAAGTCCAAAGAGTGTCTCAATATATGGGTCACAGTGTAAACAACCTGAATGAAGCTGAAATTCATCATTGAACTCCACAGTAAGATCACAAGTCTCATCATCCATGCAGACATAAGTATCCCCCCTGGATTAACCACCTGGGAAATCTATGAACTAAATTAATAATGACATTTGAGAGGGGCTTAGTCTTTCCTAATTATCCTGACACACTGAACCTAATGACCTGACTCACTTTGCTCTAGCTTGAACCAAACCCAGGCTAATATGGTTATCTGTAGAAACCTACCTGGAAATAAGCCAGTGCTCTACACCCCAATAGAAGGAGGTCAGGAAAGTTTGGGATCTATAGTGTTTTAAAACATTGATGTTCACCCCGTTAGGTAAATATAATCTGCTACATAAGGAAACCAGCCTCTGGGGAACAATCTGGCACAATAAGCAAATAAAAGTAGTCTGTAAAACAATCTACTGAAGTTCCTGGACCAAAGAAGACTTTGCTTACTGGCTGGATCTATGGGGGTAAGGTTAAAAAACATCATCTACCCCCTAGCTGAGTGTAGATGCAGGTGGAGAATGTGGGATGCTCCTCACACTTCCTTTTTGCACATTTCAAGAAAATGCACTTTTGACATGTCAGCCCCTCTATCCTAAAGCCAGAATTGGAGGCAGTGATAGGGGTTGGGAAGAGTAAAAACACCTATCTGCATTTAATTATGGACTTAGCAAACTCCTCAGTTATATGGAGAAAAGTACAAAATAAGGCAGAGTATGCAGTGAGGAGAACCCCACCCCATCTCAGTGATTAACACTTTTTAGGTATTAAGTATTAGGTATTATTCTACTAAATCTGGAACAAACAGCCAGCGAGGAATAGCGGCCTTTATACCTAATTGCTGCAACCATCTGCCAGAATTTTTAAACAATGGAAAAACCTAAATGGGGAATTATCGAATATCTACAGTGTTACAATAATAAACTTTGTAACTTTTTTCAGAAAGACTTGGACCTGGGGATTATGAATGAAGTGTGGTCCATATTTTTGTTCATGTCATGTAGTCTTAATTAGTTCTAGTGAAATGTCGCATTTCAGTATCTCGAAGCTGTAAAGTTGAATGTTTGAAATAGCGAACGTTCATAATCGCGAATTTCACATATGTCGAATATATGTCGAATTCGCGGTTATGAAGTTGCGCTACGTAATGTCCAGGTTTGTGTTTTGGTTGTGCACAGTGCCGTGTGTGGATGTAGGTGTTATGTCAGGTAAGTGAGTGTTTTGTAAGGGTTTTGAGTGGGAGTTAGAGTGTGTGTGAGGGATTGGAGAATGAGCGTGTGTGAGTGAGCTTTTGTGTTGTGTTTGTGCGATCTCGGAGTTAGTATATATAAGTAGGGGGGTGGGTGGTGCAGCCCCCCACATGGGGGGTGTAGGGGGGCTTGCCCCCCTGCTTATGTGTGTGTGAGTTGTGTATGTGTGTTTTTTTTTGTTTATGTTGTGATGTTCTTCATATTCATATTTTACTTTTTCAACGTGGAGAGTCTGAAGTTTGTATTTTACATCATTTATTTTACTGTTTAACTTGAGACTCCTTAGCTGCAGTGATTCATTTGTTTGTACTTTGCTGCTGCTTTCGTTTGGCTTATTGGGATCACTACAGCACACGTTATGGCTAATTCAGATGTCGAGCTGGATTACAACCCAGAACCGAGGAACCTTTTTAATGAACAGCAATGGACTGCTATAACCACCAGTAAGTTCAATCCTTTATTGGCCCTGGACTTGAATATACCAGCTCCGTCTTCTACGGAAGTGCAAATTGACAATCTTGAAAATTTTAATACTAAAGTTAAAACATTGGAGAATGACTTGTACAAACTTCAACGAATGATATGGCAACGTAAACATATGGAGGCGTGCCTGTACTACAAACTCATACCGCGAGGTATGCGCATTTTGTGCATGCCTTCATACGGAGATAGTCACCCTATACTCCTGAAAAAATGGCAGGAAATAAATATAGAAGCCAGCCATAAATATATACAACTATTAATTGACTATTTCAATCTGTTAGAAAAAGAACTGCTGTCACATGTCACTATCCTTAATAAAGAATTACGTGACCATTTTTCAGAAGACTTTTGGTTAAAAAAGCTAGACATCACATATAGTCAAGTGAACGCTTATGCTACAAGACTTCAACAAATCAAACTTAAAAAACTTCAGCGTGACTATAAAGATTTTTCCACCGGAGGGGTCTTTGTGTGGCCGCGGAGACCAGATTCCAACCAGCAAAGAGAAAACCTGGTTCAAAATCAAGCGCCATTGGACCATACATTGACAGCGTCGGCACCTACTGGTCCAGTTACTTCGGATTCCTTATTAGTCCCTCAAGACAATGCCTCCCTTGAAGTGTTCACTACACCTCCAGAGCTACCGGTAACTACCAATAGTACAACTTTTACTTCAACCCCGTTACCCAATCAAGAAGCCAATAGAGCAGTTCAACTTCCACAGAAGAATCCTGGAGCTATACGCAAACACTATCCACAAGAGCATTCTGCTTTTTTACCCCTTCCCATCAGGAAACCCTCTTTTCCACGAGAGAGACTGAACAGTTGGGATACCAGAAAAAGGAAATACTCAGGGGAGTCAGGCACGTACCAACGAAGGAGGCAGGAACTTTAGAATTACTCTTCTTCAATATGTCCAGGTACGTCCTTACCAAATACAATAATGACTTACTGAATAGAGGACTGTCTTTTGTTCCATCGCAAGGAAGCATACGTTCTGATATTATGATAGATTTGCATATGTTTGGTCGATCTCTAGCCTTGAAATTGTATTTCTCTAAAGGCTTTGAGTTAGTTAAAGTAAACGAAACAAGTTCATTTATTTATAAAAAGAAAAGCTCTTTCACACCGCCAATGCCAAATCATGTTGACTCTTTTGTGAAAATTTGTGAACTTGATTTTTATAATTACTTTTATAGTAAGAAAAAGAAATGTGCCTTTATTAATATGTCTAATGAAATTAAAAATTCTTTACAAAACTTTTCTAATGATTTCACTTTAACATTCAGACCAGTGGACAAGGGGGGGGGGGTATAGCACTGTTTGATACTATGCAATATGATGCCTTGATGTTAGAAATGCTAAATGATGTTACCACTTATTTATTAATTGACCAAGAGAAACTTGATATAATAATTAAATCTATTAAAGATGATTTATATGACTTACTCATGTGCTATCAAATACCCAAAAGCTTATATGAATTTTTCTTGAATGACACACCAATAGTTCCCAGCATAAAAGGTTTACCCAAAATGCACAAAGGTGTCACACCACCACCCATGCGACCAATAGTATCTAGTGCTAAATGGGTTACTGAAAACATATCGATATATTTAGAAAATACATTGAGACCCTTAGTTGAGGCTATTCCTAATATTCTTAAAGACACGTATCAACTTCTAGAACACTTGAAATCACTTGATTTTAAATTTATAAAAAATCAACATTTGTTAATTACTATGGATGTGCAAAGCCTCTTTACCTCAATTCCAAATGAGGAAGGAATACAAGCAGTGAGGGAAGTGCTACAATTTGCTCCAACAATAGATAGGAACAAGGCAATTTTGATCTGTCATCTTCTTGACCTAGTACTTAGCAACAATGTGTTTGCATTTAAGGGGTGCCTATACCTACAACAGTCTGGTGTGGCTATGGGCACCCCTTGTGCAAACACATATGCTAACCTAGTTATGTATCAATGGGAAAAAGAATATGTTTTTCAGCACCCTTTATTCACTAAGATTTTAGTCTATAAACGTTTTGTTGACGACATTTTAATTGTACGGGATGGCTCAATTGGAGAATTCCTTTTATTTAAAGAATATTTGGAAACTACAACCAACTTTCTCAAATTTACAGTCGATGCATCATATGACAGGGTGCACTTTTTGGATGTCAGTTTAGACATTAGAGAAGGTAGACTGATGCCCACACTGCATAAGAAAAAGTGTTGGAAAAACACAATTTTAAAATATGATAGTATGCACCCACGCCATATCTTTAAAGGCATCGTTAAGAGCCAGTTTATTAGATTGAGTAAAATTTGTACAGATAAGCAAGATCTATCAAGGGAGGCAGACAATATGATAAAGATGTTTTTAGACAGAGGTTATGAATATGATCTAGTAGTAAATGTCATGAATGAAGTTCTGAAAAAAGATAAAACACCAACCACAGAAGTAAAACATAACAACCCTTTTTCCCACTTTCACAAAAATGATGTCAACAGTGGGAAAGAAAGGGTAGCATTTATAACAACATATACCAATGATAGTCAAAATATTAAGAAAATACTGACAGATAATTGGAAAGTGTTACTGACAGATGAGTTTACATCAAAGTTGGTAGGTAAAAATCCTCACATAATATATAGAAACAATAAAAACTTGAAAAGTCTACTATGTGATAGAACAGGTTCAAGTAACAAAGATTTGACAGGACAAAAGCTTTCATTTGGTACCTACCCCTGCAAACATTGTAATTATTGTAAATATATTACCAAGGAACATGACTTTACACATCCAGAGTTACCATTTGTATTCAAACCAAGATTTAGAACCACCTGTGATTCCTCTGGCTTAATATACCTAGCTACCTGTGAACAGTGTTCAGCCTTCTACATAGGGCTTACAAAAAGGAAATTAAAAAATAGAATTTACAATCATCAATATGATATCAAAAATAAAAATGAATTAAATGCACTTGCAAAGAACATTTTAGTTCATCCAACACATTTTTTTGCGTTTAGAGTTTTACAGATAGTGGAACGCAATGCCAGAGGGGGTGACTACATAAATTTATTAGAATTAAAGGAGTTGAAATGGATTCTTAGACTAAAAGGTCATTATCCCCCTGGTTTAAATAATTACGCTACTATAAGATCTTTTCTCAATACACGTAGATAGGCATCTTAGGCTGCTGCATTCATGAGTCTCTATTTATTAATATTAGTCTGCTTTAGTTTTATAATATTTAAACAGCATAAATTTCATGAATATGAGTATTTATTTATTTATTTAACTATTTTTAATGAGCTTTCACAAAGAATAGCTAGATTTTTATAAGGTTAACTATGTTCTTAGTTGAACATGTTTTGTTCTTTAGATTTATAAGATTATGAATTTATCTTATACATAAATATATTTCTCTGACATATCTTTGCACACATGCAGTTTATGCTCACTTAAACCTAGGTTTTTAATATGTTTCTATATATATTTTTATATTCCTAAATTCCGTATTGTTATATATATTTACATGTTTCAAAAAGTTTATTAATTTTATTTATATTTGTACACCTAGTATTATTTAAATAGAACCATTTTTGGTAGTTCTACACTTTTTTATTAGAAACATATGAACTTGGATTAACATTCATTATATTATATTATTTCATTTTATTACAGTTCTCATGTTAAGTTTTGTTTTTTTTTAGAACTTTGCACATGATATATGTAAAATAGAGTATGGTTTGATTTAAATAACGAATACAAATTCCATTAATGAGTTTTGAGTATTAGTGCAGAATTAGTTAGCTTATGCCTTCTGGTTTTTAGTGTTCTGTTTTGTTAAACTTCAAGTATTGGTAGCTTAAATCTTGTCTTTAGAATGACTATACTTTTAAATGAGTACAAAGTTAATTATATAATTGTATAATGAATTGACTAATTTATTGAATGATGAGTTTGTCTTCACTATAAAATTCCTGAAATTCATTATGTAGTATATGGTCTGAGGAAGCGTATCAGGAGATATGCGAAAGCGCTTACCACAGTTTCTAATAAATCTTCATATTTTATTTCTTCAACGTGGAGAGTCTGAAGTTTGTATTTTACATCGAATATCTACAGTGTTACAATAATAAACTTTGTAACTTTTTTCAAAAAGACTTGGACCTGGGGATTATGAATGAAGTGTGGTCCATATTTTTGTTCATGTCATGTAGTCTTAATTAGTTCTAGTGAAATGTCGAATTTCACTATCTCGAAGCTATAAAGTTGAATGTTTGAAATAGCGAATGTTCATAATCGCGAATTTCACATATGTCGAATATATGTCGAATTCGCGGTTATGAAGTTGCTCTACGTAATGTCCAGGTTTGTGTTTTGGTTGTGCGCGGTGCCATGTGTGGATGTAGGTGTTATGTCAGGTAAGTGAGTGTTTTGTAAGGGTTTTGAGTGGGAGTTAGAGTGTGTGTGAGGGATTGGAGAATGTGCGTGTGTGAGTGAGCTTTTGTGTTGTGTTTGTGCGATCTCGGAGTTAGTATATATAAGTAGGGGGTGTGGGTGGCGCAGCCCCCCTGCTTATGTGTGAGTTGTGTATGTGTGTTTTTTTTTGTTTATGTTGTGATGTGGGTGTTGTGTTGTATGTTTAGTGTAGTGTGTGCGGTGTTTTCGGTTATGTGGTTTCGCGGTTTTTGTTTGTTGGTGTTTTGTGGATTCGGTTTTATAGTCTTGAGATACTGAAATTCGATATTTCAGCATTTCGAGGTTATAAAGTGAATCCATATATATATATATATATATATATATATATATATATATATATATATATATATATATATATACATATATATATATATATATATATATATATATATATATATATATATATATATATATATATATATATATATATATATAGATATGTATGTATATATTCTGGATGTTTCAATTGTAATTTTTGAGTTGAATAACATTGGTTAAAAAAGTAAAGACATTTGTGAACTCTATAGATGTTTCACAAGAAGAATGCACACTTCACTCCAGCCCCTTGGACAAATTTAGAAGAGGTAATACCTTCAGATTTAAACTTAGTTAACAACTCCTGGTCATGTGAAAAACAAGTAGCCACCCCACCACCTAAATGTCCGTCCATACTATTGTAAGTTACATGGTAAGCAGACAGGACACAAAACCCAAGACAAGGCCATGAATTCTCATCTAGCCACATGTCTGATTAAAATGTCAGTCCTACTGTATAGTTTATGTAGACTGATAACGGGAGAAAAGTGTCCCAAGAGTATTTGTAAGAGATTCTGCTTCCCAATTAAAGTTTTTGGATTGCAGGACTGGTGACTAATTAATAGTTGCTAATTGGGCCTTTATTTTATTTTTCATTTTGAGCCACCCACTGCTCCATCTTTGTCATGCTTGCTGCAAGGCAAGGATGAAGCTGTTACACAACCAGGTAATCTGACTTAACCCACCAGCCATGGCCAAAAGGATCAGAGCTGTGTTCCCAACTCACAGCAGAATCAGCCCTCCCTCACCTACAGTAGCCCACATCATGTGAACAGACTTGGTGGGATATGAGGACTCACTAGACTGTGTGCCTCACCCCAGGTCCATAGGATGAGCAAACCTTCTCTGTTCCTCCTTAACTCACAGCCTTAGTACACCTTATGAGCTCCAGCTTCTACCAGAGCTCAGCAATGGACCAACTGTCACAATTTCTCCTCCAAAATAGGTATTTCCATCGACACTGCTTCAGTGTCAAGTGCCCAAGCCACTAATCAAACTCAGGTTGCCAGGGCAATAGTCAGAGCTTTATCATTTTATGCCACGGTTGAGGCAAATGGATGCATAATTTAAAAATATTTTCCTAGGTTAATTTTTAAATGTTATTTTACTATGTTGTAATTTTACTTTTAGTTTGGTAATGGTAATTGTACCTGGAAAGTGACCGCTGAGGGTTGGTGGGTGTGCTCTAATAAATGTTATGTTTAGGATATTGGCAATTAGAAGCTGTTGGAGACAGTAGCTTTCAGTTTTAAAAACAGGTCTAGTTTGGTCTGGATCATTTGTTATAAGTCTGTGTCAACAGGAAATTAATTAATACCTTATTTATATGGTCCAAGCAGTAATGCTAAACTCATATAGTATAATGAGGGTATTTTGTAGGGAACTAAAGCTTTCTGAACTTCCAAGATGATATTTTGAATTGTTGTCAAAGGCTGGTGGAGAAAGTAGATAGATACTGCAAGATGCAACAAGTGGGATGCTTTAGAGAGCGATTGAGATGATAAACCAGTCAGGGTTATGATTATCAAGGGAGGTAGCTTGGGCAATTAAGAAGTTAGGTTTTACGTAGGAGTATATGTATTATTCGGTAAAATAGAGTGATAATAACTGCATGCATGTTAAAAAAGAGGACAGGATAAAACACTATTTAAATTTCTAAGGTGTGAGGACGCAAAAGTAAGGGATGCAATGTCAGAAGGAGAGGTGACCTCATAATTAGCATGCATGCGGTGGTGGTGCTGTGTTAGCATTGTCGCCTCACAGTTAAGATGTTGTCCTGTTTGATTCTCAACTAGAGCATCTTTTGTGTGGAGATATGCGTGAATGGGCGTACCTTCGTTGAAGGTTGTGCATCACGGCCAGCAACTCGACATGTAAAAATCTACTGCCAATCATTAGCGGACTGGAGTTCCACTGTGGTGACCCCAAACCAGGAAAAGCCAAAAGACACAACAACAACAACAACTTGCAGTTCATTCTCGTCTGTGTAGGACCCCTGAGTATACAAAAGATAATGTACAAAATGGCTAGGGGTGAGAAGTGCATGACAGATTACTCAGGTTAGCATGGAGACTTCAAAGATGTGCTGCCAGCTACATCAGTGCTAACAAGTATATCACTGCAACTGCTACTGCAGCGCCAAGTTTATGAACTCTATAATGGAAAGATTTAGAAAGAGCTACTCCCAGTGGCATGACCTAACTTGGTCTGCTATCACTGGAGACAGTCCTTTCTGATTCAGTCAGGTCTTCCACAGTGATCTTACATAGTCTCTTGGGTCACTGCTGTGGGCTGTCTCCTTTGCTGAGATATGGTAATGATGCATTCTGGGGGGGACTGCCTATGTTAATTAGCTCTGTGTTCTCCTCCTGAAATAAGGCATTTGCACAACAGAGGAATTCTCTGAATCACTCTACTGCATAAGATAGTTTGGCCAGCCAAGTTAATTAACTCAGCCAAAAGTTCATGTTTACCCATTACTTCCAGCTGACATCATTTTAGATGTAATTGATATGGAGTTCAGCTGACTGTTAGCTGTATGGAGGTATGAATGGTTTTGGATGAGTGTGTGTGTGTGTGTGTGTGTGTGTGTGTGTGTGTGTGTGTGTGTGTGTGTGTGTGTGTGTGTGTGTGTGTGTGTGTGTGTGTGTGTGTGTGTGTGAGGGACTGTGTGCCTGCCAGGGTGTGTGTGTGTGTGTGTGTGTGTGTGTGTGTGTGTGTGTGTGTGTGTGTGTATGTGTGTGTATGGGTGAATGGGTGAATGTGTTTATGAATAAGATCAGTTTTGAAAGTGGTGTGTGTGTGTGTGTGTGTGTGTGTGTGTGTGTGTGTGTGTGTGTGTGTGTGTGTGTGTGTGTGTGTGTGTGTGTGTGTGTGTGTGTGTGTGTGTGTGTGTGTGTATATGTATGTCTGGGTGAATGTGTTCATGAATAAGATCAGTTTAGAAAGTGGTGTGTGTGTGTGTGTGTGTGTGTGTGTGTGTGTGTGTGTGTGTGTGTGTGTGTGTGTGTGTGAGAGAGAGAGAATGACTAAGGGGAGTCACCAGAGGTGCTTACTGCAGGAAAGTGCTGATTAGCACTAGCTGTAATACCATGTGGTTTAGATAAATGCAAATTAGCTAATAATGAGATCTTTTCCTCATTGCTGCTAACACATCTCTGAAACTCATTTACTGCATTCACAGAAACAGATCATTCTGGCTGCAACTCTTGATGCCTGCAGTGGGATTCCTTCAGAATCACAGAGCCAATGCACAGCAGTGTTGCAGTGATAAGTCCATCATTGCAACTGGCACACAGCACACAGCATTGATACAGTGCTAACAGGTCTATTAGCACACACCACTGACACAGTGCTGACAAGTCTGTCAGCACACAGCACTGTGCAGTGTTAACAAGTCTATCAGCACACACCATTGACACAGTGCTAACAAGTCTTTCAGCACACGGCACTGTGTAGTGTTAACAAGTCTATCAGCACACAGCATTGATATGGTGCTAACATGTCAATCAGCATATAGCCCTGCTGCAGTGCTAGCAAGTCTATCAGCACACAGCACTGCTGCAGTGCTAACAAGTGTATTAGCACACAGCATTGATACAGTGCTGACAGATCTATCAGCACAAGGCCTGTTGCAGTACTAACAAATCTAACAGCACAAAACATTGATGCAGTACTAACAGGTCTATCAGCACACAGCACTGCTGCAGTGCTAACAAGTCTATTAACACACACAGCATTGATACAGTGCTAACAGGTCTATCAGCACACATAATTGTACAGTGTTAACAAGTCTATCAGCACACACCATTGACACAGTGCTAACAAGTCTGTCAGCATACAGTACTGCTGCAGTGCTAACAAGTCTATTAACACATCTCTGAAATTCATTTACTGCATTCACAGAAACAGACCATTCTGGCTGCAACTCTTGATGCCTGCAGTGGGATTCCTTCAGAATCACAGAGCCAATGCACAGCAGTGCTGCAGTAAGTCCATCATTGCATAGTGTCTGTCAGTGCACAGCACTGTTGCAGCAATATCAAGTCTATTGGCACACAGCAGATAGCATTGACACAGTGCTAACAGGTCTATTTGCACACACCACTGACAAAGTGCTGACAAGTCTGTCAGCACACAGCACTGTGCAGTGTTAACAAGTCTATCAGCACACACCATTGACACAGTGCTAACAAGTCTGTCAGCACATGGCACTGTGCAGTGTTAACAAGTCTATCAGCACACAGTATTGATACAGTACTAACAAGTCAATCAGCATACAGCACTGCTGAAGTGCTAACAAGTCTATCAGCATACAGCACTGCTGCATTGCTAACAAGTCCATCAGCACACAGCATTGATATAGTGCTAACAGGTCTATCAGCACACAGCACTGCGACAGTGCTAACAAGTGTGTTAGCACACAACACTGCTACAGTGCTAACAGGTCTATCAGCACACAGCACTGCAGAAGTACTAGCAAGTCTGTTAACACACAGCATTGATACAGTGCTAACAGGTCTATCCGCACACAGCACTGCTGCACTGTTAACATGTCTGTCAGAGCACAACAGCACTGCAGCAATGTAAAGTCTATTGGTTCTGCACACAATTTTACTTCTGTTCATGTAGGATATCACTTGCGGGTATAATCACCTGCATTGTGATGTTGTACAAGATCCCCACCACACTGTAAGAGAGAAAATCTGAAATGGATTCACAGACTGGACTAAATAACTTGGTGATCCTTGTTTCTATGTTATTCTGCCTTCCCTAAGTAATGCTCATTGGTGGATCCCGAGGACTGTACATGGATCCCTCATGGAGTGTTAATTAATTTGTTCAGTGTGTTATGAATCCACTGCATTGCTCAATCATCCATTACCCCCAGCACTGTGATTTTGAACTGTTGCCACACTAAGGATACATAATTAAGGCATTCTGGCCAGGCTATGATGTAAAGTTAATCTAGTTTATATCAGCCATAGCCAGAGGCAGGCAATGTCAACTATTTGTGCTAGTAGTTTACAATGCAGACTGGGATTATGTTTCATATGTGTTACAAAAACATTGCACAACTGATAAAGCTAGGCACTCTTACAAAATTTATCCAAGGCTCACTAAAAATGCAGATTCAAATTTGCACAGGGCAGCTACTTGGTCATTCCTTTTGTTTGGCTTTGTAACTATTTTACAAAGGCTTGGCATACAAGATACCTTGAGGTGCCATGATACATCATCCCAATTCAATCATTCATTAAATTTCTACCACCTGCTTTAACGTTTTACAGATCACATAGGATCTAGAGCCTGCTCCAACCCATGATAGGCATAAGACTGAGAATGATTTCTGGATGGAATGTCAGTCAATCTATGACTCTCATGAACACTGTTGTGAGTGCCATGCAGATACTTTACATTGTATGCAAAAAGGAATGTTCAGAGTTCATAGATATACACCAAGGATTACTGAATATAAATACTCCTGTAGTAAGTGGTGCAGTGGCATCAGTGGCCTATGCACTACCATGCTCCCCTGCTGTGGTCCTTCCAGTACCACATTTCACTAACTGAACGTGGTTCATCTCACTCATAGTTAGGCCATTATTCCTTTCTGTCACAGAGTCACAATCAAGATGCTGTTGCAAAACAGAATCCTGTTCCTGTTTCATGTATATATTTAATGCTTTTAGGGGAACCACTCCAATTATTAACAATGAAATATAACTATAATTCTACAACTTTATAAATTGTGCAGGCCAGAAAAAAAATATGCCTGACAACCTGTGATACCTATTTTCATCTTCTGATTTCCAACATTCAGTGCACTGACTGGTTAGACAAAATCCACAATTCAAGCTTAACATCAGAGCATATTAACCTCTTTGGTTATATGTAATCTTCATGATACACATTTGAAACTATTGTTATCTGTCTCATGCCATGGCTGAAATGTGCTAAAATAAATCTGTATTATTAGAGGCAGACTGGAACGGTGATCTACTTGCACGATGTAGCTACATTAAGAAGTATCATTTGAAGAAGAGCAATTCAGACAAGGCTTAATGAGTGAATGACAAGGACAGCTGATTAACTAATTAAAAATACTTCTGTGGAGTGCTGGATGACAGACCATCGTTCATTAATCCAGACCTGCATTTCAAGGCAAGGTCAGCACTGAAAGTTTAATTCATATTTCTCAACAAGCACAGCATGTGTTTAGAATTTTAAATTACACCTTAAATGCTGTGAAGACATTATTTATTCTGGAAACAGAAGACTAACAGATAATGACACAGTGCTAGATCTGAAACTTTTTCTTCACAGTCCTCGACAAGGCACTATTCATTTACTAAACTCCCCCATCAAACAATTTTACATCCTTTCAAAAGCAACATATTTTACTCATTTTACACAAACAGGTTATTGTGTTAGAGAAGCCCTCCAAAGTTCCATTTCAGTGGCCTTCTAGTCAGTCAGCAGCCTAGAAATGGGACTGACTTTGTGTATATTGCATCCATTTTCTTGTTTCATTTTTGATTATATACCTGTTGCTGCCAAACCATCCTTTCAAAAGATTTCATGCTGGTATAATCAGTGTTTTTTATTTCACTGCTGTTTCCATGCCCCTGTCATCCTCCACCTGCTGTAGCTTAGTGACAGATAATGGTTGAAATGCTCCACTACAACAACATCCTGAAGGTAGTGTTGTTTTCATTTTCTTCTTTAGCAATTCCCAACACACAGTGCATAGTGACATCATTGCAGTTTATCTGCCTGTGCTATCACGTACTCATCTCCTGCTGCAGATGATCCTCTTTTCATCCCATTTCTTTCTGCCAGAGCTACCAGCCTCCTCAATGGGCTACAGCCAGGCAGGAAGTCCATACTTCCTTCTGGATGGATGGGTCAGAATTATACTCTTATTTCTACAAACCCACCAGCTGCCTTCTCTAGTGTCCGAGACTGCTGCTGATTCAGTCGTTTGTATAGAAGGGGCCTGCTGCTCTGCCCAGTTATGGAAATATCCCTGATCTAGCCTATGGACAAGTGAATACCTCTTCTGTGTGATGTTGGATTGTCAAATAAACTTACACTTCTGTACAACATTAGGGTCACTTATTAGCAAAACAGTGGTCCTAAGCTATCACAAAATGGTATAAAAATGCCCTTGCCATCATGTTAAAATAAAATAAGGAACTTTTTGTTGGTGGGGCTGTGCTCCAAATCTGAAAACAAATCTAACTCTACAGCCTGAGGTCAAACTGTCTGTTCTGGTGAAGTAGAAACTTTCAGAATGACTCCAAGTTAACGATGGCAAGTCAATGGGCAGTATTTAGCAAAAAACGCTCAACCAGTGAGATGCTGCAACATTAGCTACTATAACTGCTCCACTTATTAAAATGTTATGCCATATATCACACTTGTTGGAGAGCAAGTTGTATGACTTTCATAATGACACCAGAAATTACATTAAAATCACTGATGGAGAGGCCAGCCTTGCATAAAGCCTGACAAGTTTTCATAAGTAAACAAAAAATTCAGACAGAATCTAAGGCAAAAAGTTAACTTCTTCAATAGATGGTTTATGGTAAAAACATGTATGGGTCTAATGTGATCCCACGAGGGAAAGAGGAGGAAAAAGAAGGTAACTGGTTGGTCCTAATCTGCTTTAAGTAGAACCATATTATCCGTAATGACCAACTGATGTGTAGCTAGAAGAGTCGACTCAAAAGATGATGAGGTCATACTTTTGTAAAACGCATTAGCAGAAGTGAATCCTTGGCACCATGTTCACTTTAGACAGCAATATACGAATATGGGTGCTTAGTCTGGAGAAGATGTACAACAGGGAGATACCAAATACAAAAGAGTGGATGTGCTATGCTGTGAGAGATACCTTGATTTGTCTTGTGTGCACTGGATGAGTATCAATGAAGATGATTTTAAATGGACACATAACAGTATCCGCAGGCTAATTGGAAGAGTTGGCATTAACAAAGAATGGAGGAAGGGTGGAAATACTAAAGAGGGTGGATATGAGACTAACTTAACGAAATATGATTTCACAGAACTGGAGTGGAAATTCCCATGGAATATCTTATCACAGGAAGTAATAACAGTTTCATGGGTAAGTATTATGCTAGCTGCCTTTGCTGGTCATTTTAATCCTAGCCAGTTTCCATTTTAGTGCTTGAATTAACCTAGCCTGTTTCATGTTAAAGTGGCCTTACCTATCCCATGGCTGATGATTATATATTACCCCTAATGGGAATAACTGGAATCATGCCATCAATAATTTGAGGAGACCCATGCATGGAATAAAACATCTAGAAGCTGTCTCTGTCCATTTGTAGTACAGGGGCAGTCCTGGGAAAATTTTCTGTTTTCCATCCATAGTTCCAATTTGCATTTAAATATAGACAGTGGTGATCTTTGTTTTACGCGGATGAGAAGTCTGATCCAGTGCAGTGGTATCTTCTGTAAGATACACCAATCTTTCCAAACCATTCTGTTAATACTGCAGAAGAGGTTTAAATCCCTAGACTGAGTATTTGTGATGCTATTTACCTTGCTGATTTTCAATAATTCCATCTGTATTGGGTTGGATAATGCCTTGAATGCTAGATACTGGTTGAATCTTTGCAATTTGTAGGCTACAGAGTATAGTGACAGGTCTTTAAGGCAGGCCATGAAGGACTTTGTATCCTTTTAGTAAGGGATCTCTGAGGACATTCCAGTTGTTGCATGTGTTTGTATAGATACATGTGAAAGGGACATTGTACTCCATGACTGGCCTAATAAGGGCTGAGCAAAGTAAATAAAGGTAGGTGTACTGACCACAAGCTTCAGGGGTGACTGAAAGAAATAAAATAAAACTCGCTAATAAGACAGCCATCTGCTTAACTTCATTGGACTCAACTGTGTAGTATTGCTGTCTTTCATCTCCCAAATATTGCTTTGAGTTGGGTCTATATTAAAATAGTGAAACCTCACTTATGTGAATACCTAAATGCCGACACATAAATAGCGCACTGCGAAAACACAGAACGTCCTGATGCGCGAAATTTGAAATATCAAATTGTCATAGTTAGCCCTTATCCAGTATAGCTTCCTAACATAAATGTGCAATAGTTACGGACCTTAATGTTAGGGTGCGGGTTAAGGTAAGTGCATACATAGTAATACATGTAACCTTTACTTTAGGGTTAGAAGTAGGGTTATGTTAAGTGTATAGTAATATAGTTGTGTAGCTGAATGTATATGTAAATTATACTTTTCCCGTAGTTCGGTGTTGTTTTTTTATAGTTAGATACATTTGTGTGTAGTAAATGTTTGATTAGGATATGGGATATATGCGTGAAGTGTAGATATGGGGAAGTGTGGATTATTTATTTTGTTTGGGTAGGTAGTACATAGCAAGTGGTGGGGTTGGCCAACTATAGCAATGCGATATTTCGAATTTCATGCTTCAGGACGTTCTGTGTTTTCATGGTTCACTATTTATGTGTCAGCATTTAGGTATTCGCATAAGTGAGGTTTCGGTATTTTAATATAGACCCCTATCAGTCTGCCTTCTGTCTTCTGGCTGCTGTCTATGCGGATCTTGCATATTCTCTCCTTGTCTGTGTGAGTTTTCTCTTCATTCACTAATCCCCTGTCATGGAAGTGTAGTTTATGGAATATATCTCATCTAAAGTTGTTAAGTTTTATTATGGAGTTTTATATTTGGGTCTTTCTTGTTAAAGAGCCCTTTGTCATGTTGATTTACTTAGTTAAGAAAAATAAATGATTCGTTAGCACCTATATGGTGTGGAATGTCTCACCTCTAGCAGCCTGCACAGATCTTACTTTACAGAGCATTTAAAAATAAACTTAAAAATCATAAGATAAACAAATGTAAATATATTGTAAACAATAAAAGCTATTCAAACTGTATAAATAACTATGTTTCAGTAAGATTCTTTATACTGATACTAGTCAGTGCATTCATAGTTGTTTATGTAAATACTGTAATATATTATAATGCACACAAACCCCAAATTATACTTTTTCTAAACTTCCGTAAACAAATTACCATATCTTGAAAACTATGCAACCTAGGCATAGACTGTTAGAACATTTTTGTTAACCTTGATATAAACTTTCACATGACAAGAAATTCCTCTGTAAGTGCATGTTTATTGAGATATTTACAGAAATATGAAAACATATGTTTAATTGCATACAATTAGCAATACAGATAATACTGGATGTCTCTCAAGATGTGCAACTTACAGGACAAATACTAAAGAGAGTTTTCTTCAACATCTAAGGTTTCACCTAATGTCATGCAACAGTTTGTAAGTCTTTTGGTTTTTGAAGTATTAAGTACATATGACAATATAGCTTATTTTCATAATTACTAACAAACAACATTTCTAGTATAGTGTGATATAAAGCAGCATTTTCAGTGAATTGTCTTGTTTCCCCCATTGCTGTTTCATACCATACACCTCAATAAAAGGTAAGGCTCTCAGTTATGAAAATACAAACAAAATATGAAAATATGAACAATAAGTGGCAAACAAAGATTCATTTATCATCTGCAGGACATCCTAAGCATTTTGTTAATAACTCATTATCCTTTCTAATATTGCCTATTATTAGTTGGTAAATCACATAGTAAAAGAAGACAGACACAAAATATTCCAAATGCCATGAGGATGTATGGGCGTGAACTGGACGTTTATAAAAAAAGGGCATTTCAGGTTTGAGCGAGTTAAAGTAAATGAAACAAAATCTTAATATGTTAATCTCTATTTGTATAAAACACATAAAGTTCTGAACCCTGTAAATGTATGTCCAATTGCTATTTATGAATATTAGTATTCCAAAAGTAGAGACTTAAAATAGCATCATGTAGGTGGAGAGAAAACTATTCCTTATGTGTTTTACATTTTAAATGCTAGTTTGAAAATAGTAGATGTTATTTATAAAGGTATTTAAAAGAAGATACAGATATTCAGTAGTTTCATATTTTAAAAGATGTACCTCAGAAACAATTGCATAACACCATGGGGAAGACTACAGCATGGCAGACAGAACAGGAATTGTTATTTCATGTGCTACATGCATAGGTTTAAGTTAAGAATAATGAATTCTTATGATCACACAATTATTATGCAATACATGGAGTACTGAGATTATGCTCCCTTATCAGAAAAAATATAAACTTGTTAACAACTTCCCTAGCATGAGACCCAATCATAACAACATTTAGGAAGCTGCTTTTGATGTCAAAAAGGTGCTCAACACGCTTTTAGGTATCTAAGCAGTGTGAAGATTGCGTCTTGTGGAGGGACTCAACAGTGGACAGTGCCAGCTTGCAAAGAAATAAGTCAGAAAGTAGAACAACTTTAAAAAATTGTTAGATACTTCACTGTGCCAAAAGTGTGACAGAATGAAGTGTCTTAACAGCCTTTAAAGTTCTTTGCATTTTAGAGAAGCACTTCTTTTCTGGTTGCTGTTCTGCTTGATAGCACTAAAGTGTTTTACCAGAGTTCAAATGCTTTGAAAGCCAATAAAACATGTTACTTTCCTAGATCTTTTTTTTTTCAGTTTTTTTCTATAACTAATAGTAAATGGAGCTTAGCCAGTAAGATATATCCCAGTTCTAGAATTTTTTTCTATTTTCTGTTCTGTAACTGGTAGTACATGGGCCAGATAAAGCTGAGTGCTCTACAAAGAATTATGACGGGGTCTCACTGATTATAACCCTCATTATGTGTTGTTAAAATGGATGCCAAGATGCATAGTTCAAGCTTCTCTCTCAAATTTAACTTTTTGGCATCCATTTCTCAAATACTTAATGTCTTGGTTATGACTAGATTGTCTCTTTGTTCTCAGCTTGCTGACATGTAGTTAACACACCTCCTAGCATCACTCAGTATACAAAAAAAAAAAAAAAAAAAACACTGTTTTCTGTCCTAACCAACTCATTGAACACAATTCATCTCCAACTTTCCAGATGTTCATCATTCCCACTCCTGCAGTAGCCCTTAGGCTCTATCGGTTGTTTCCTGCCCAGGAAATAACATCAGCACAGTTTCGAAAAGCTCTGCCTCCCAACTCTCCCACTTCTTCAGTCTGATTGCTGATTGGTTAAACCCTTGGAGGGAAATCAGCAGTCTGAGTGAAGCTTTCTTCAGTACTTTCTTGTAGACTTGAGTAGAAACATCTTGTGGACTTTCCAGGTGCAACAATTAGCCTATATCTTTGTTTGAGGTAGATGAGTCCCCACTGGGGAGTCCCTCTTCTCAGAAATTATTGCACTTAAAAAATAGCAATATATCTACTTTTTATTAAAAATGGTATTTCGTCTTTAAGCAACCTGATATTTTTTTTCACAATACGGGATGTTTCCTGTCAAGTCCCTCTAATTTGGACTTAGAGTGTTTATGTTAGTCTTAGGGGCAATGTTTGTGAAAAATTGTGTACTGTTTGTGTAAACTTTGAATTTGAAAGGTTTACAGAGGAACTTGAAGGAAACTGTCTGTCAGTATAATGCTTATGCTTATAATGTGACAACTTACTTCTTATTTTGATTCTGTGGGTGTGAATGTGAGTGCCTGAGTAGTACCAACATGAAAATTCTAGTTTACTGATATTTTTCATAACTTAGGGATTGGAAAAAATGGTGTCAATGTAAGTGTGCTTCTTGTGAACACTCAGTGACAACTTATCTTTTGACTGACTCACTCCAGCGATGCTTGCCACTTTTGGTGCTTCATCCCTGGTTACATCATGGATACTTACCCTGGTCCAGCTGTCTCTTCTCTTGCAGAACATAGAAAGAAAAAAATCACTTGCCAAGGAGTACTTGCTGTTGTAGTGGACTCAGTCTATGCCTCAGCTGATAGTGGGTGAGCCTGCACTGGTCATGGGTTGTTCCTCAGACCACTCACTTTCCTCTCCATATTCCTCTGTTGTAGTCCTTTTGGCTGCCATGAACCAAAGGTCAGCTGCATCCTCTTCTGCTGTTCCAGTGTCCATTATAGGCATGGGAGAATCATCCTCTCTGGGTCAAGGAAACACTCCAGGAGAGTCTTCTCTGGGTAACCAGAGCAAGGGAACATTAGACAGGGCAGACGTCCCTCCTTCAAGTCTGTCCTCTTCTGTTGAACTCCTATTAATAAAACAACAGAAAATGAAATATTGTTCTTCTGATGAAGTTATTATTATTATTATTATTATTATTATAAAAGATGAGTTTTTTACATTGGTTAGATATGCATTACAAGCAGTAAATCCTGGCATGTAGAAGCCTTTACAGATGGGCATTCCCTGTTAAATTATTCCTGAGAAATCAGTGTCTGGTAATTCTGATTCTGACACAGATACTGCTACTTCTCTTGCAGATTCTCAAGCCCAGCTTTTTGATTGTGACGAAAACTTTAATTCTTATCCTCCCCTGGAGGATTTTTCATTTGATCAGAGCATTGCCAGGATGAAGTAAATATTTTTATGGGAACAGATAGATGCTCTCCCTGAACCGAGGAGGTGTTATGGCGTGGTACAAATGGATATTCCTCATTCCACTGTCCTCTCTCCTATATTATCAAACTTAGAGGATGTGTTTAATGCTGCCTGTAATTATCCTGGTACCCAGCTATCAGTCCTTAAAATACTAGACAAGCTCAGACTAAATAACTATCTTTTCTTTCACCTTAGGTCAGACCCTGCTGCCATTTCCACTGTGTCTCATACTCACAATAGACCTGTGCTCATTATCAGCTCTTCTCCTGATGATAAGGAGGGTAAAAATGTATGACCATATAGATAAGAGAATGTTTTCTTCCTGAACTTTAGCCTTTGGGATTCTGAATTACCAGGCATACATGTGGAAATTTATGCTATGTAATACAGACAGTCTGAGGGAACACCCACTCTCCCTATAGAAGAAAGCTCTTTTCTCAACCAACCTGTTTTTATATTTCTCAAGTATCTAAACATGCTTCAAAGAATGTGTACAACTATGCAAATACTGTGTCTATGTCAACTGTTACTGCTACAGTGTCATTAAGGTCTGCTTGGGTATTGCATATTAAAACTTCAAAAGAGACTACAGCTCTGTCTCTTGTGAGTCAGGCAGAAATTGGAACTGATCAATTAAGGACTCATACATAAGATAGATGAGATCACTTAAGGTTAATCATTTGTGAACTGAGGCGGTGCAGCTAGGAACTAAAATTTCTATTTAAGGGGTAAAATAAAACATTTCAGTGCTTTATTAGAAAGGCTCACCCAGACTCTGCTACACTTTGCTGTGAAGGAAAGGTGTGTTTGCTTTTTATTTGTTGTATCTATATTAGTTTATTGCCTTTTTATATTTTGAATACTGTGATTTGTTTTCTTTACCTTGTGTTTCACTTGTATTCTGCTTTTAACTGCATATCAAAACTTCAAAAGAGACCACAGCTCTGTCTTTTGTGAGTCAGCCTGTTACTATTCTGTTCTTAAATACCACTGTCGTTCTAGTTGCCTGCCTCTTATATTAATTTGACCATATATCTCATTTCCTCTCTGCTTTCACTGGCTTGTGTAAGCACAAAATTATAATTTTGTGAAATCACTCCCCTTTATTTAAATTTATTGGCCATCCTACTGTATTCCATAGTACCAGAATACAAAAGTGATCACTAATCTATCTTGCTGTTTTAAAAATAGTGACTCTCCACTAAAACTTAACTTTTTAGACAGGTAAAACTTAAGTTACCTACTTTCACATCTAACTTCTCTAGTGTACACTGCAGTGTTTAAGATAAACCATTTTTTTCATCTTACCTTTAAGCATCCCTGTGACTAGCACTTGCTCTAATACCTGCTGGAAAGCACTAGGAAGCCATAAACTGATACAAGCACTCAAATCTCCTTATTAATAAGGAGAAATTAATCATAGGCACTAAACAGCCTATAATTGTAAAGTACCTTGCTAAGTGAAGGGAAAACAGCTCCTGTACTTTTCAAAAAAAGCACCAAACCAGGCATGTCCAAGGGTCAGCTTCCGGTGATATCTCTTGTCCACCTGGTGAATCTGGGCATACTGGGGCAATGCAGCAATTGCCTTGTGAACACAGACAAACCTTTCCTCCTACCATCCAGCACTACAACCTGTGAGAGCTGCACTTACATAGCAAAACTGGAAGTAAAGCTCTCTACACCGAAGATTGTGCTAGACAGTCAAGAGGAGAAGGTTAACACCCACACTACACCTCAAGTAACACATAGCCCTTCTAAACTCACACCACCAACACCCACTGATAGCAACACTAAATCCACATATGTGGAAGCCTTTAACTGTAACCTGCCCAAGCAACAAGGACCTCCGAAGCTGAAACGCAAACAAACATCAATTACAACTAAAGTGTCACATAGCTCACAACACTAGTGTGCCACCCAGCAACAGCCCCTAAGGCAAGACAATGTACCTAACACTTTAGTCATAGGTGACTCTATAGTCAGGTACACTGATGTCCCACTCACCAGGCTGAACAAGGAGAAAATTACAGTCAGTTGCCAGGATCCGCCACATAATGCATGCACTCAAGTCACTCCACAACAAGTACAAATATGACTCTGCCATTGTCCCTGTTGGAGTGAATGACTCGAGATGTACCTCCCTGGACTACATGAAAAGAGACATGGAAGAGCTCTCGGATCATGTGGCCCAGGCAGGTATGACCATAGCCCTGAGTAGCATTCTGCCTTTGCCCAGAATGATACCAAAATATAAGGACAAAATGATTGACTTCAACAATTGGCTAAGCTTCTGGTGCCATTCAAAGGGGATCCAGTATCTGTCTGCCTGGGATGACATGATCAACAGACCACAATGCTTTGCCAGAGATGGTATGCACCTGTCACCTCTGGCATTCAGGTTACTGGCTAAGGCTCTTGCCACCCCTATAGTGCCTTTTTTAGGCAAAATTCAAAGGACAAAACCACCACCGTAACAGGTACAAGCATGCAAAATCTGAAGGTAATGCTACTCAATGCTAGAAGTCTAAACCTCAAAATACACACTCTCAAGGCACTCCTAAAAGTGGAGAACATCGATATCTGTCTCTCTGAGACCTGGTTCAAGGCTCCAGAGAGAACCCCTGCAATACCAGGCTACAACTCTTACCACACTTTTCGGCCACCAAACCAGGATCGAAACACTGAAGGTGGAAGAGTGTCCATATTCACCAAGGATATTCACACCACCAGGCTAGTTGACCAACAGAATGCATCTAAAATTCTCCAGGTGCAACTAATACTAGGTAAGACTGCAATCCAAACTGTAGCTTGCGACAGATCCCCAACCATACCCCAAGATTCTCACTGCACCTTTCTAAACATACTGCAAAATATTAAGATACAAACACCCTAATAGTGGGTGATTTCAACTACCCTGCCATTAACTGGGAAAACTACTTGTGTATCAACACCTTTGCCCAATGGTTCTTGGAATTCATAAATTCCAATGCCTTGATACAACTAATCCATAGTCCCACCAGGGGCTCCAGTATCCTAGACCTGGTAATTACCAACATGAGAAATCGATGCTCTACACCTATGGTCACCCCCTCATTGGTCAGGTCAGACCATAAGCTAATCACCCTTAACATCCACATCCCACCCCCACTCCCCAGTAAGGAAACCTCCATAAAAAACATCTCCAAAGCCACCTTCATGCCACTCAAGTCAGAAGTGAGAAACTTCCTGACACCCATGCAGACAGGAACTGAAAGTTCGACTGCTGAGTCCTACACTAAGGTACTGTACGAGCACATCCACCATTGCATGAATTGTGCCATCCCAAATAGAACCAAGATGCTGTCCTCCAAAAAAAGGAAGCCAATCTGGTGGTCACCTGCCATAAAAAACTTTACAACAAAAAGAAGAAACTGTTGCAGAAAGGAGGAAAACCCCACAATGCAAAAAATTCCCTTACCAGCCTCAGTAAGAAGCTGAGATCCCTCGTAAAATCCTCCAAAGCTAGTTACAAAAATAAAATTGCCAAAAATTCCAAAGAGAACCACAAGGCATTCTATAACTATGTTAAGAATCTAAATGGCAATGCTCAGATCTGCTTTGAGCTACAACATAATGGCATTAAATATACTGATTACAAGGATATTTCCAATATCCTGGCACTTCGATTTAGTGCCAACTTCACCCCCCCCTCACCCCCTAAACGGCCCATCTCAATACTGGAAGATACCAAATTCTGGTAATAATGGCCACACAGTTAAAAAATGTACTCTCCAAAGCTAAGAATACAGCATCCATGGGACCAGATGGCATCCTGGGCTGTGTACTACATGAACTACAAAATGAACTGGCACCTCCCCTACGTGTCATGTTTAATCATACTCTCACCTCAGGCTTCGTGCCCACTGAGTGGTGCACAGCTACTATTATCCCACTCCACAAGGGGCGATCCACCTTGGATCCCAGGAACTACCACCCCATCAGTCTGACAAGCCTGATCTGCAAGGCCATGGAATGTATTATCATGGAACTTATAAACAAAGATATTGGCAACCTTCAAACACTGGACCCCCACCCAGTTTGGGTTCGTGAAGGGCTGATCATGTCTTCTGAACCTGATTGACTTATTCGAATCAGTCTCCAGAGCTGTGGATGAGGATAAGGCAGTCCACACAGCCTATCTGGACCTCACCAAGGCCTTTGATACCATCCCGCACTCTGGAATCATAGATAAACTTACTAAGCTGGGCATTAATCCCTATGTCACTCGATAGGTTGCTAACTGGCCTACTGACAGAACCCACACTGTAAAAGTAGCTGACTCCAAATCCATCTCAAGACAAGTGACAAGTGAAGTACCTCAGGGTTCAGTCCTGGGACCGCTCTTGTTTGGCATCTACTTCTCCTGGGACCGCTCTTGTTTGGCATCTACTTCTCTGAAGTACAGGCCAACACTAAGGGACTCTGGCTAACAAAGTTTGCAGATGACTGCAAACTGGGAGCCATTACTGAATCCCCAAATGATGTGGTTACTCCGCAAAAGGGCCTTACAGAAACAGATGTTTGGTGCCAGAGCCATGGGCTCAAACTCAATGCCAAGAAATGTATAGTTATCCTCTTTGGAAAAAACATGTACCTGTGAATTACCACAAAGGTGGCAGTACACTAAATACCAAAAGTGTAATAAGAGACTTAGGGAGACAGGTGGACAGTGGTCTCACCTTCAATAACCACATCACCACAACAGTCAGGAAATCCTTCTATGTGGCACATCTCATCACTAAGGGCTTTTCATCTAGAAAAAAGGAGGTCATTGTCCCACTGTACTCATCCCTCATTAGACCCATTATAGAATACAATGCTCCATTTGGTATGTACCTCTCAAGACATCTGCAACAACTGGAAAGGCCGCATAAATACCTCACTAAAAGAATCACAGGCCTAAAGCAGATGCCCTATGCTGACCGCCTTAGAAAACCCCAGCTATACTCTGTCACATATCGTTTACTCAGAGGCGATCCCTGCTTAACATACAAGGCCATGTCAAACCCAGAGCTGTTGGACATGCTACACTTAAAGAAATCCCAATTCCTCAAAGCCACATGCTCTAGGGATATAAACCTTGTCATCACAATAAACAAAACATTCTGGAGTGATAGGTTCCTGACCCAGAGACTCCCCAGACTCTAGAATAGACTGCCCATACATGTCAAGCAGAGCACCTCCTTGGCCCTCTTCAAAAGCAACCTTGACGATTGGATGGGAGAAAGGAAATTCACCCCAGGGATCACGTCAGATGCCCTGCTAGACAGGGGTCCAAGGAAGTAAATAGTGTGGGAAGAAATAGCCAAGGAATTGTTATGGCTAGGCTTGTATAGGCCCTAGGGCCGATAGCCTAGTACCAACTTATGAACCTATGAACCTATGTAACTAAAAGTTTGCTGATGAAGTGGACTTAATTTTTGGATTCAGCTTTAGATAAGGAGGTATTGTTTGGCTCTTCTGTTACCCAGGCTCTCAGACAAAATGATGAAAGAGGGAAATTAATTGATGGAGTTTCTAAGATAATGCATGTACCCCAAAGCATACCTTATAGGCCTCCCACTTACACTAAAAATGCAAATGAAGAAAACCAATCCTCTTCTAGTAAACAAGATGCAAAAAATAAATAGCCAGATGTTAGAAACAATATGAAACAAGGGTTCTTTCAGAAAAACGGACAAGCTAATAGTACAGAATTACTATACAAGCATTCCTTACCCTATTCCTTCTGTCTTAGCCAATATCTCTTCAAATCTATCCCAAAAACTGGTGCTCAGAATCCCCCTTTGGCAAAGATTGTCTCAGACTCCTGGGTGCTAAAAGTAGTGCAGGAGGGCTGCAGATGGCACAGAACACAAAACCTCCTTTCAGAGGAATACCTTTCCACCCTCAAAATCAAACTGAATTTTTTTCTCAGGCTTTCAGTCTTTATACACTCAGGGAACAAATGAACCAGTGCCTTTAACTGGAATGGGCAAAAGTATCTATTCCAGAATGTTTCTGGTACCAAAGTAAGAGGCATTTGAAAGACCGGTACTAGATTTTCATTTCTAAATTTTTTTTGTGAAAGTTTCAATGGTCAAAATGTTGACCTTACAGAACCTGTCACTTCTTATTCCTCATGAGTTACTTGGTAACTCTAGACCTAAAAGATACTTCCTACCATATTCCCATAGCCACAAGCTTCAGGAAATTTCTAACGTTCTCTGTTTCTGGGAAACATTATCAGTTTTCAACCCTTACCCTTTGGTTTGTCTGCAGCTCCAAGGGTATTCAAAAATGCCTAGCCCCAGTCATATTGCAGATTGAATGGAATTCACAGCTTTCCTTATTTATATGAATTGCTTATCTTTATCCAGATGTCAAGAGGCATTAGCATAGATTATGTCGCTTTTGACCAATCTGGGCTTCCAGGTAAATACTCAAAATCCTCCTTGACTCCGTCTCGCAGTATTGCATTTTTGGGATGCCTTATAAATTATTCTCTTTCAAGGGTCTTTTTCACACAAGATAAGGTGAATCTTTACTTGGAATTTTTCCTGAACTTCTCCAATCAGTCTCATACTTCTGCAAGAGAATTCCTCAGGATCCTAGAGACAGTGACTTCTATGATTCTCATGATCCCCTTACCAGAGCTCACATGAGAAAATTACAGTGGTTTCTAAAAACACATGGGCCCAACATCTGTATTCTCTGGAGTATCAAATTTCTGTTTTGGGTTTTCTGAAAAGGGAACTGCTTGGTGGAAACAACAAATACATCTGAAATCAGGTCTCCCCTTCTCTCCTCAAACCCCAATCCAGCTATTACCACATACATATCACATTTTGCATCTGGATCAACTGCCAGAGGGGTAAAAGTGAAAGGCCTATGGAATCTTTCAGACAAAGCAAGGCCATCAAGTTAAAAGATATATTGGCTTTGATCTGTGCCTTGAAGTCTTTTTATCACGTTTGGTCCCAAGGACCTCTCCATGTGATTGCAGACAATATTACAGTCATGTGGTATGTAAATATGAAGGGTGATGCAAGGTCATACCCCTATGCAGGATGGCAACAATAACTTATGAGTTAGCGTGTCCACATTCCTTAATCCTCCAAGCATCTTGCATTATGTCAGAGCAAAATATAGTGGCAGACAAGCTGAGTAGGACCAGTACAGGCCCTCATGAGCGGAAATTGAATGAGGTGAGGTCTTCCATGAATTGATCCAGTTGTGGTGAATACTTCAAATAGATCTGTTCACTTCCTTTTAAAACAGACAACTGGACACGTTTTGTTTCAATGATCCCTGCAAGCAAACAAGCATGGAAAATAGATGCATTTTTATTGGGAGGAAGTATTCTTTTATGCATTTTCACCTTTTCAACTGAGTTTCAGGGCAATTCTAAATATTGAAAAGGATTTTCCAAAAATAATTATGGCAACCCTCATTTGGACCAGGCAATACTGGTTCTCCCTTCTTATGGAATTGGCCAAGGGAAATTACCACAAGACTGGATCTATACACACTAGTTAAGGGGAGTTTGATACACCCCACTGTCAAACAACTTCAGCTAAGTGTCTGGATGATTCAGTTTTGATACTTTTTAGGCACCTCTTTCATGAGGAAATGCAGCAGGTACTACAGCAGTCAAGAAAGCCTGCTACTAGAAAATCGTGTGCTGTTTAGTGGAAGTGCTTTACTAGTTGGTGCCTAGCCAAAAACAAGGATCTCATCAGAGATTTTTTACCACTGGTGCTCAAATATTTGTGCGTTACTTTCCTCCAGCTTTGCATATTTCTCTGCAAAGGTTCATGTTGTGACCATTTCAGCACATCTGGCCATGGCTCCACCTTTTTCATCTCTGTCTGTTGTCAAACAGTTCTCCTGAAAGGGGGTTTATACCTGAGACTGCCTCATGAGCAGGTTGCCCCTCTTTGGGATCTCAACTATGTGCTAGAGAAATTGACAATGTCACCAACTGAACCTACCCATTTTATCTGATTTAAATGTATTGATTGGAAATCACTATTTGTCATTGCTCTGACATCTACAAGAAGAGTATCTTGCAAGTTCTTATGGTGGTTGAACCCTAGGGTGTCTTTAAGAAAAAAAAATCTCATTCATGCCCAGAGTGGTTTCATAATTTACTTTGAATAAAACCATCATTCTCCCAGTTTTCTACCCAGAACCTAAAAACCAGAGAGAAGAGATTCTGCCTACTCTGGTAGTGCATAGGTAGCTCAGACACTATCTTGACAGAACTTTGCCCTTTAGAAATGCTGATCAGCTATTTATTTCTTATCAAGGGGTAACTACAACCTTGTCATCCTTGATGGCACACTGGAAAAGGATGCATTCTAGAAGCATTCTAGATGCAGCTACATGGTTTACTGTACATACCTTTACAAAACATTACATATTGGATTCCTCTACTAGATCAATGTCTGCCGTACTTCCATGTATTCAACCCATATAGCCTAAGTGCTAGTTTTGCAGTGAGACTGATGAGTATGATATAATCATGTAAGTTGCACTTAATAACAGTAAGTGTTTGAAGTCCTCACTGCTGCAGTAACCATATCCACACTATAACCCCCAACTCTTGCATATAGTTAAAGTTGGAATATAAATTAGGGCTGCATTTGGTTTCCACTTTCCTTGTTCTATTGTTAATTTTCATTAGTTATTTCAGGATGACAAGCTCTTCTCTTATTGTATTGATAAGAAAGTCCCATAGAAAGCTTCTCTCTGACTGCTGATTTCCCTCCACAAGTTCAGCCAATCAACAGTCTGAGTAAAAGAGTGGGGGGATCAGAGCTTTGTGACGCTGGCCAGTCATTGTCTCCTGAACAGGAAACCAACCGATATAGCTAAAGCTTTACTGCAGCAGTGAGGAATTGGAATATCTGCTGCTATGTGTAAGAGCAACTTGTACCATTGTACTTGATATGTATTCGGACTACACTGACTTACAGTGACATAGTGCTGAGTAGTGTCTTCACCTTACCGTTCTTCTTACACTCTTATGCAAAGTTATATCTTTGCAGCCCATGCTTACATCACGCTGTTAGTTTAACTTAGTATTACTCTGTACAGAATTACGTGATCTTTGCTTTAGTAGCCTAATGCTTTATTGTTAACTCTCAGAGCTAACAGATCTTATTAGGAGTTAAAAATTATCAACGTGGATTTAAGGGGCTGCATATCATTTTTTTTTAATTCTATAGTTAAATTGTTTAATTTCATAGCAAATATCTTCTAGTGAAAAGTTGCTTTATTAGTAAATTAATTCATAGTTTATGTATACTATGTGCTATATTACCTGAGATTGCCAGTTGCACAAATACATTACTGATTCTGTAGGCATATTTTGTGTTTTTTTTAAGAAATTAAACCTCTTGCTTTTTGTACTGGTCTGTAATCCAAGCTCAAACTTAAGTTAAAGCCACTTCCTGTAGTCTTTAATTGAGTGGATTTAGTAGACCTAAACTGTCATCACTAAATTTCGAAATATGTTACAGTATTTTTAGAGAGAAGTTTTTTTCCCTGTTTTAGTTTTAAATCACCACATCTGTAAGCAGTAATTTATTACTACACTAATGCATGTTATTTATTTATTTTTTTTTACGTAGACATCGTGAACTATTCACTCCTTGATTTTATGTTCTGTTACACTGCCCACACCCTGTTTTGGTATTATTCATATAGCAGGCTAATTTTAGGTCATTAGTGTCATGAATGTCTGAATAGTTTTCCCTATCGGCCTCCCAAATAACACTATTTCTAAAGAAGTTTCGTGCCTGTGGATCGTTCTATCCCATCTGTTATGCATTATCATCATAGTACACTGAATGCAATAACATGTCAGCACTTAAATTTTCACTTAGTTCCCACTGTTGCTTTGTTGATCTATCAACAGAGTTAAAGTTACAAGCATTTTATTCTGTGTATTTAACTGTGTGCTTCATTTTAATTCTGAGATACTGAACTGGAATATTTGCTTCCTAAAACAGTTGCTGTCTAATTTGCAGAACAGATTCCTACCACCTCAGACATAGCTGGCATGCAGATGCACTTTTACATCATTTTGTCCTGTAATAACTAAGTGATATGATCAGGAAGGTGGTAATAGGGAACCTCTATTAGTCATAAAGCTGCCTAAAAACATGGCCAGTACTTACCCGTGGGTGGCTAAGTGGCTACTGGCTACTGTTTACTTGTTCAAGTTGATATGTAAAAAGCCATGATTTCAATTCAAGTTTAATGCTCTTCTCTTCTGATTGTGAGTAAGTAAAACTAATCCTCAATTTCCAGATCACTTTCCTACTCCCTAACCCTAAATCTCACCTCCCACTCCCTCCCCAACCTCTTGCCCAAACTCACATTCGAGTTCAAGCATAAGCAGCTGCCCACATACCTACAGGACAGACCCCTGGCTTTGAGACAGAGCTTTTTGAATGCTTTGGCCTTATGTTCCATTAGTGAACCCATCTGCTTCTCTGTTTTTCTGAAAAATGACCTGGCTGTACACAAAGAATGTTGTTAGCTATGACACAAATCTAGTCAGTTTTAAACTGTTTGTAAACATCTCCTTTAACCATCATACACTCTCACTGTGTTTGAACTTCCTTTTGTGTATTTCCCATGGTACGATGGAAGGTCGTTAAGCACAAAACTAAAACACCTGCATATATTATGGTTTGTATAGATCTGAGTGAAAAAAATGTAACTATCGCGGTAATGAATTTTAATAAAATTAGTGTCTTCTTTCACATAGACTCAGTATATACTCTGTCAAGCCATGTCATGCTAATTATCAGTTACATATTTAAATAAAGCTGCAAAGTTATATAGATGGAATGTTACTATAATTATACATGCCTACTTTGGTTATTGTTAGAATTACCATCAGCGGGATGGTACATCTAAAAGTGAATCAGATAATCTCAAAGGATATAACATCAAAAGGAGAAGGATGAAATGGAGAAAGTCCAAACTGAAAAATAAGAAGCAAAATGGACTTTCAGCACAATGGACCCCTTTTCAACCCCAAGTAAAAGGCTTCATTTCTCCACTGAAGAATTTATAACTCTGCAGTCACAAAGCTTCAGAATTAGAATAAATATGTAGATGGAAAGACATGCTTGCATGAAGGACCCCACTTCTGGTAAAACATGATCGTACATTACTTAGTCTATAATTATCATGCATTTTATGATGCTTGTTCAATTGGTTTACCTCCTTCTGTGATTTATATTCAGAATTTCTGATTGGAAAATGCCGTAGTCTGATTTTAGGAGTATTACATAGCACATCCTTTATATTACGATATAAATAAGTTTAAACTGTCATGTGATTTAAAACTTAAGCATTCACCCCATAATTCATATTCACCTTAACTGACATCCTTACCTATTCAGTCTTCCTTTATCACTAATTAAGATACATAAAGATATAACTATGTATGTCGTACCAGCTATGCCTTACTATCAGCTGATATATAAATTATACTATGTCTTGCAGTACTGTGCTGGCTGAAGTTCTTAGTACACCTTGTAAGTATTTCTGTATCATTGCTTTCATCACTATATTGTTTCTTAATGTACAGCAATATGATTACTTAATTAGTATGTATCTCCAAACTGTATTATCTGTATAAATCATATGTTTACATGCTTCTTATTCTGCTTTTGTACAATACTACTCTCTTTTTGAATAATAATGTTTTGTGATCTACTAACTGTTTGGGATTTTATGTACTATTATACTAGCTGCCTTGTGGAGCTTTTCTCCCTGGGCCTCCACTGAAAATGGACTCATTTGGCCCAGTGGACTTTCCCAGTAAACAAATGCCAATAAATACATAATAATAGATAATAAATACTTTGCTGCTAAAATAAAACAACAAAACAAGTAATTATTTTATTTAAGTGATGTGTATTTATCTTGTTTACTAGTGATGTATAATACTTAGCTTTAGTCTAGATTCATTCATTCATTTTCCATTACCTCCATTGTCCAATTCAGAGTATTAGGAAAGTTAGATAATATCCCAGCAAATAATGAATGTAATACAGAAAATTAATCTGAGAGCACATATCAGTTCATCCTAGAGCACACACACACACACACACACACACACACACACACACACACACACACACACACACACACACACACACAGAATCACACATATGTTACAATGGGCATTTTAGGGGCTCATCAACTCACTTACCTTCATGTTTTTTTTCTGATTAAACCAGAGTTATCAGCAAAACATGACAGGACACATGGAAGATATGGAGTCTGTGTATGGAAAAAGCCACAACGATGAAGGGAACCAATGAATCATACATTCTGATGAAGCAGTGCTAAACACATCACCAGTGTATCAGCTATACAAGTTTATAGCCCTGCTGAATCTAATGGTTCAGATTTATATCTGCTAAATCTAGCCACTCATTTAATAATAAATACATGGTAGTCTGAAAGTTGTGAAGTGAAGCAAATTTACTATTTAAGAAACCTCTGTCGCCATGCAGAAAGTGTGTTGCTAAAATACAGACATTTATGTTTACTGAAAGAAAACAAATGAATAAAGATGATCTGACTGAATGGCTAGTATTAAATAAACTCTTTGACTTCATTAAAACTCTGATTTGCATACAAACAATAACACCAAATGTAATTGAGTTGCCTGAAAGTCAGAATGCTAAGAAATCTAACTAACTTAAGACAAGATAATCAGAGCATTTTCAGGATGTAAGAATTTCCATCTACATTTCTGCTTTTGTTCCACTTTTTATTGCTAGGCTTATGCTGGTATTAGAGTCAGTAGAGTTCCCAAACAGTTTTAACACTATCGATTGCAGATTATGCTCAAATATCCTGGGGCATTCTGGGTCAGATGAGAACTATTGTGCCGCAGCTTGTATAATTATTTTCTCCTTGCGTTCAGACTTGGTGTTTGTAACAGGCAGTGCATAACTTGCACTCTTCAATAACAACGTAAGTTAAGCTCTAGAATGACAGGTACATTTAAAATTGCTCAGTTGTGTGCTGAATTCTCCCAAAGATAGTGCAGCTTCTTTATGCTCTGCATCTACAAGAGCAACTCTTTCGACCACCAAAAAAAATTAAAAAAAACTCCAGGTGCACACTCTTTGGGCAGGGTGTTACCAAACCTATTAATCCAGAAAAGGAGACTGACAGGAATGGGGGGTTATGAACAGAGATAAAGAGAGAGAGAGGAAGAGAGAGGGAAAGAAAGAAAGAAGGAAAGTGAGAGACAAGGAAGGGGTGAGAGATAGAGTGAGAGAATGAGGGGAGACACACATACATATAAGTTAGATAAAATATTCGAGCATTACAGTTTTCAAGGAACACTGTTTCAGTAATTGTTGGATCAAACAACATAGCCCAGCCCAATCATCCAGATATCTTAAATTTTAGTAGACTATTTGCATCTCTGATATAGTCAGGTAATTTATTCCATAGTTGTGTCATCCTATGTGTAAGTAACAAGTTCTATTCTTTTTATTGTATAATTTTAAACAGAACTAGTTATGATGGTTATATGTCTTTGGATTATTATATATTTCCAAACCTGCTAAAGACTGAAGAAAAGAGTAATTAAATATCTATAGACAATAAAAGTCGAACCGTGATATATCTATAATGGATTGTATGAAGACCAGCTGAAACAAATCTATCCTTTTAGCATGACTATCAGGTATTCTATTTGTAAATTTATATTCTATACAACAGTTGATTGTTAGGAGTACAGAACACTTTATTGTGTTCCAAAACTAGTCTGATATATACCTTAAATAAACTAGCTAAGATCATATCCTCTATCATTGTAAAGTTTTTGAGAATCAAACTCATCTGTCTTAAGGCCTTATTACAGATGGCTCTCACGTGATTTTCAAAACAAAAAGAGGAATCAATCAGTATACCAAGAGCCTTATATCACAAACATTTAATAAATCAAATGTAGGCAATGTAATAGAGCTCCTTAATTCTTATTTACCAAAATGCAAGACATTACACTTTTTTCACTAAATGAGAGACCAGTTATACCAGCCCACTTAACTAGGCATAGTAAATATCTAGTAAAGTTAGTGAAATCACCTTCATTATTAGCCAATTTTATAATCATTGCCATACCTAACCAGCCAGCATGGTCATCACAAAAATGATCTTAAACGATAAAGGCTCAAGCACAGATCACTGAGGAACACTTATTTCAGCAGCACTGGATCCAGTTTTTTCCTTTAAATTGCCATTCTTTGGATTCTGCCTCTAAGCCAATGATTAATTCACATAAATAAAAACTGATTGACATTATATTGCTCCAATGCCATATCAATGGTATAGGGTAAAAGTAAGTTGAAAACATTGGTTAAATCCAAATAGATTCCAACTGTACTAATTCCCACACCCCTATCCCTAAGAGATGTAATCATACTGTAAAAGCCTGATGGATTAGTGAGTGTATAATGGCTTTTCAAAAAACATGCTGAGAAATATCAAGCAATGCAATATTATTTTCTTTAGCTATAGTTTCACTAATGCAGTTCTCAAAGCAGTTGCATAATATTGATGTTAGACTTACCAGATGATAATTTTGTACTGCCATCTTCTATCCAGATTTACAAAGATGCCGCGGTGGTACGGCGGTAGTGTTCTTACCTCACAGCAAGAAGTTCTCCCATTCGATTCTTGGCGTGGCTTGGGAGTGCCTTCTGTGTGGAGTCTGCATGTCCTCTCCATGGTTGGGTAGCGTTCGAAAGACATGCGTATGTAAATGGGCGTTCCTTCGTTTTAAGTTGGGTGTCGAGCTGGCACCTTGGCATTTCGTAAAAATCTACTGCCAATCATTAGCGGACCACAGATCCGCTGTGGCGACACCTTACCGGGAAAAAGACGAACAACAACAACATCTTCTATCCAGATTTACAAACTGGAATAACTGACGATTCCTTTCAAGATTTTGGTACACATCCATTATAGAGCATTGAATTAAATGTCCTAGCTAATATACTTACTAACTAATCATTTATATTAACTGAAAAAAATCTAGTAGTACAATCTGGTCCACTCACTATATCATATTTAATGTTAAGGCTCTTAATAAGATCTCTTCAATAATATTAGGACGTTTCTCATACAATCAAAAATTTCTTGCATGAATTGAGAATAACAATCACCCATACCAATGCTCTATGATGGTAAAGTTTCTGAGAATTAAATTTATTAGCTGTCATTTTATGATAACTACTCATTGACCCATCTACAGAAACAGAATTAATATGATGTGTCATTTCTTTAGAAATTAACATAGTTATACATTTTGTGGGTGTTTGTGTGATCACTTGCCAACAAATTCTCATATTTTACTTTTTAATTTCTTCTACATAGTGATAGTTCATTGCTTCTCTACGTTAGTTTTTTATATTAAACTTAGTTGGAAATTTAAACATAAGCTCTCTTTTTCCTATTTTATAATCTATTCAAATTATAATTCCACCATACTGGGAATTATTTTTGGAATTTACTGTTCTATAGCAAATTGGGTGGCTGTGGTGGTGCAACGGTTAGCATTGCCACCTCACAGCAAGAGGTTATCTGGTTCGATTCTCGGCTGGGGTGCCTTCTGTGCGGAGTTGCATATCCACCCTGTGGTTGCGTGGGTTTCCTCCGGGTGCTCAGGTTTCCTCCCACATCCCAAAGACATGCTATAGGTGGACTGGACACTCTAAACTGGCCCTAGGAATGAGTGTGTGAGTGTGTGTGCCTTCTGTGGAAGGTTGGGTGCTGGGCTGGCAACTCAACACCATAAAAAACTCTACTGCCAATCATGAGCAGGCAGGTGATCTGCTGTGGTGAGCCCTAACCTAGAAAAAGTCGAAAGAAGAAGAAGAAGACTGCTTTATAGCAAGTTGTTCCAACCACACTGTTGTACAACAGAGATCCTATATTGTCTTAACTCCCACTAATGAACTCAGCTATCTCTTACCCAATCCAAAGATAGCAAATTATTATTTAACTGGTAATAGTCAATTAGACCGTAATTATAATGTTTGGTCCATACTCTTGGTTTACTCTTAACTATTTCAAATGAAAAGGGAAAATGATCAGATAATCCTAGAGGAGGAGAAAGCTGATATTGTCAATTAAAACTGGGTTATCTGTACCTAACAAGTCTAGGATTTTATTACCTTTAGTTTATTTCAAAAGTAATTGTGTAATATTATGATATTTAAGAATCTCAATAACTTCTCAAATTATTTTTTCCTTCATTTACCTGCCAGTCAATGGCAGGATAATTAAAATCACCCACCAGTACCATATTTCTATACTCTAAATTCATATTTAATAACAACAAATAATTATAGTGAGTATCTAAATCCACTGTAGGGGTATGATAACAAAGTATCAATGTCATAGGATCATACAGCAATATTTCATAATCCTGGGCTATTATACATTCTAACTCAGCAATAATCTTTATGAGTTTACAAGAAATTGAATTTCTAACCCATAAAGTTACATCTCCACCTCTCTTGCTTATTTGTATGTAATTGTCACAGAATATGCCATGTGAACATTGTAATTGGCATCAGCTTCAGGTGATCTACTGTCATCAAGCATGTGCTCTCTTTTTTGAATAAGTTCTGTCTCACAAGCAGTGTTCTGTACAATCTAGCGCTGTAAAAGCCAGTAGTAATATGATGCATAATTAAAGACATACATTCACTAAGTCAAAGATACCACATTCAGGTCACCACCTGGTATGAAATCCCACTTCTCCTCCTCAGATAGAGACTCCAGAAACTCCTCCATCGCTTGGTGGTGAATGTTTTCTAGATGCTGCCTTTCTCATGTGCCAATAACAAAATGTGTCCACTTGTGAATTACTTGTTGGTCAGGGTGTGTGTGGTGTGTGTCTGTGTGTGTGTGTGTGTGTGTGTGTGTGTGTGTGTGTGTGTGTGTGTGTGTGTGTGTGTGTGTGTGTGTGCGTGCGCGCACACACGCATGTGTATTTGAGGGCGTGCACTCGCATATGTCTGTGCATGACTGTGTGTGATTGCCCTAACTGCGCTGTCTTAGCTCTGATACATATCTATGTTGCCCCAGCCCCATATTGTGGCGACTTATCTGTTCCTATTTTGCTGTCATGCTTCCCCCTTTCCTATACAAAATGCAACAAACAATGTATTGTCATATCTCACCCTGTGTACAAAGCCATCATGTCCTTTGTGACATTCCCTGACCTATGTGTGTGTTTCCTGTTTTGTGACTCCCCACCTACAGCTGGATATGACAGAGACTCATCATTGTGGTGTGCTCCAACACCCACTTACACCAATTTCCATAAGTCCCTGTTGTTGCCATCAGCTATGAATGTTCAGTACAGTGGAGAGGAAAATTATCAGGAGTCTTGCCCTTCTTCAGTATGCCTATTTTAAAGTCCAGTGTCCTAATGCAGTACTGTCCTGATTCCAGAGTTGCTTGTATTACAACAGTATGTCACAGTATGGTACCCCCCCACACACTTTATATCATGCTAATTTGGCCTCATACGGCAACATTTATGTCAGTGATGGAATCTAATACAACTGTCTGTGAATTGCTACTTTAATGCATGACTCTAACCACTCTAAGTGATGCTAACATGCTCATACCTCACTGTCTCATCACGGTGGACACAAGTGACCACTATGCTTGTACATGGTATCTGACAAGCTTATAGCCCTGCTGGTGTGCTTTACACAATATTTCTGAGTGCCTTATTTATTAAGAATCAATAAATCAGTCTTTAATTCAACATATACATTTCTTTTCAGCACAAATGATTATATAACTGATTGATTCAAATGATGTGAGTATCCTTTGATTGTCTCATAAATCTGCCAGTTTAGTTAATGCAGACATCATCTATTAATTTGAAGCATCCTCTGATTATACCTAACATCTTGCAATTTACATCCTCTGTCAATTACCTGTAAAAGGCCAGGGAGGTCAGCAGCACCCTCAGTAACGTTTATGGTATAGTGCCCTCCTATGGAAGGATAACTTGCTCCCTGCCTTTTTGGGGAGTCCTCCACCCTGGAGCACTGCCAATAATTCACCATTATAACATAAAATTGTCATCTCATTGTAACTTCATAAACTATTTCGTCACCACTTTTAAAATCAATTATTTTATAAATTCTCTTAGAAGCCAAAGCAGCTTCCTGTGGGCTGCATTCCTGGAAGTCTATGGAAGCCCGTCTACCAATATTTAGCATTCAAATGTAGGAGGCATTATTCTATTCAAGGAAATATAGCGTGCTCCTTACACCCTACTAGAGCTTTTTTGTCCCACCAGACGACATTGTGCCTCTTTTCCAGCTGCATTAACTAGTGTTTCCCCTAATCCTATTCCTGCTCAGCTCTCATATAATTCATTTCTTCATTTTCATTTGTTCTTCTCAGTCTTTTGGAAACAGCAGCATTCCCTCCTGTTCATATTCTCCTTATCATATTTACCACTTCATTCTTTTTGTATGAACTGTCACATATACCTCTACTGGTCCTCACACATTCCATACTAATTCTTGTAACGATAAATGGAAATGTAGGTTGCAAAATTTTAAGGCTACCTTCAATAAGTGTTCTACATCTGTATGTACCATTTTGGGTCCTTATCTCCCAGATTGTAATGCTTCAGCCCCATGAACATCTTTTGCTTCACCCATCCTTTTCTTGATATACTTCTGGGCATTTTCTATGGCCTTACTCTCGTAACACCCCTCTACATCATATAATTTCAGGCAAGATAATTATATTCCCTCAAAATCTGCCTATTAAATACAAAACATACTTTAATATCTTCAGATATAATTCAGCTTTAGAAATGTTTTCTAATTTGTTTCCCCTCAAAAATATTAATCAGACATTGTTTTATTGCAATTCCTTGTTCAAGTGACCATTGACAAATATCATCTGAGTCTACTTTATACCCCAAATTCTCTTCTAGTGGATTTGCCAGACCTGGGCACTCTTTGTTGCTCAGTTTGTATGTGAATAATTCACTAATCAGATGTGTTTATTCTTCAAGACAAGAAAATCAGTTATACTACAGTGCTGATTTCACCAGTTGTGTGAACTATCCATTGTCTGTTAACCTGCACCCCTCATGTGGCACCCCCTCTTCCTTCTCTACCTTTTTTAGTTGTCTTTAATGCAAGATACTCAATAAATACTCCAAAGCTCCATCTTTAGACTAATTTAGTGATTTTTGCAATAGCCCCTTCTTTTGCGAATTCTGCAGTGGATCCTTATAAAGACAAATGTCTTGAAAATCAGCTCTGGTATTCAAAAGCCTTAGCCGAAATTATCTTGAAGCCATGTGAATACATAACTTCCCCTCAGGCTGTCACAATATTGGATCCCCACACCCTGGTTTACCCTTAAAGCCTACCTAAACAGGCATATCAGTAGTAGCTTATTCATCCTGAAGATGATCTGCTGCACTTTCTTCAGCTGATCTACCTTCCATTCACACAGACAAATTATGGTTTGGTGCTGTGGGAGCAGGATTTCTCCCATCCCATCTAATGATTTAATGGCCTCAGTGCTAGGATTTACCACCATTTCACTTATCATGAATACACCATGATATATTACCAAGACTAATGCAGCTATCATGCCAAAAAGCAATAAACCAAGCTGATTCTATGAAAGCTCCTTAAGATGTTGTGCAGCAAGTCTTACCTCACTGGCTGTCAGTAATTCACCACATGTGCCTAAAGTCTGGCTCATACATTTAACAGCCTATGGACTCCTCAGAGCTATAACTTTCTTATTATATATCACAGATGTGAGGTCCTCAAAACCTAGATTACACTTATAAATCTTCAAAAATGAAGGATTACCTAAGGGGCAAATGCATGCTACCCTATGCCTTTGAAGATGACCTTCTGCCCTTTCCTCACTTGATTTGTCTTCATGCTCCCAGCCAAATTACCACATGGTGTTGTGAGAAAGAAATTTTTGCCCAGCTCAGTGACTTAATGCAATTGTAAGCTAGTCCTCCAACCACTCCTAGATGTACCATAATACAGAAATGTAAACAATGCAGCTAATATTGAATACAACTGATAATCTATGCTAATTTCATGGAAGTCAAATACAAAGGAGGCTGTCTTGATCTGCCTACTGGTTTCTATTGATCTACCTTATGTGTATGAAGTCTTTTCAGCCCTTAAAACATCCTGCATACTGCCCAGTATATAATATAATTTTAATTTAATAGTTTAAGGGCCAGAAATGCAAGGCTCAGCACTAAGTGACCCCAGTATTTATAAATGTGTCCTCTTCTTGCCAACTAAAGGCTAAATACCTTGTGCCTAGCATCAGTTCTAGTGATAACCAATGTTGGCCTACTGCCAAGGTGCTCTCAAATGACTAAATATAATACAAGTCATGATATATAACTTCCACATACTCAGGGTCCATAATTTTCTCATAAGATTCCCAGTTTGCACTTTGCCATACCTCATACAGTATCATTATTTTCAGTAAATCTGCCCTGAAGCCAAGGAAAGAAACCACTGTAGTTGTTAATGGGAAAGACTATAAGCACTCATCTTAAACTACCCAGGAAAACATCTGCCAGAAAATAACCTTCTATTCTGTAACTCTGAAGAACCAATTGCCTTAGCAACCTCTGTTCCCTCTCTGGCTCTGACATGATCCTATGGATAGTAACCACTACCGGCTGATTATCTGAACAAAACATCCTTTTCATGTTTGCTCGTTAATCAGATGAGTATTAATTCCAGAATATAATATTGCACTAAATGTCCAAATGCTCCTAGTGACTAGGTCAAGGACAATCCGTACTAACCTTGTTGTACTAGGTGTGGAGCTCTAAGTGGCTGTTCCTATCACAGTCCTGCTGCCAGAAAGTCACACTAGGAAATTCCTACAGAGAAGTTTTTTGGATGCACAATCTTCCCTTGTCTACCTCATAATTCCCATTTTGTGATGCTGCTGTGAGTGTCCTTTCAATAAATCGAATAGTTATCTAGTAAATATACAACCTGGTGCAACTACCTGTAAGCAATATATGATTTATTATACATAAGAAATGACCCCCTATTTTCTTTCATTGTTCCTTCTTTTTTATGGGGAGCCCGTCAATATATGAAATGCTGCCCAGTTGTGAGGTGGGAGGAGAGAAAAGGATGTAGAGTGATAAGGTGAGGCAAACATCTTGTTTGGATGTACATCATCCCAGAAAATGTAGAGATGACTAATCAATACAACAATGCCTTGGGTAGCAGCCGCCTGTGGCTGAATCACTTATCTGTATAGTCACTAGTTAACTTGATTGTTGTAGCCATGTTAAGGACAGACCAGGAGTTAGCCATGTCCAGGACAGACCAGAAGTCAGCCATGTCAAGGACAGACCATGAGTCAGCCATGTCAAGGACAGACCAGGAGTCAGCCATGTCAAGGACAGACCAGGAGGCATACCTCTTATACTTCTATAGACACACCTAAACATGTAGTGCACATGTCAGAGGCTACATACAGACACATAGCAAGGGTCAGATAGAGGGGGCAGCTGCCCTGGTCGCAAATAGGAGGCATGATCGAGAAGTACAGCTCCTGCATTCTTTATCTCTGTAGCTTTCTGAATGCCAGTAAAGAAAGAAACTTCAGCGCTTTTGTGCGTTAAAATGCAAGTTTAAAAATTAGCTGAGATGTGTAGATCTGGTTATATGAAGCTGATTGGTGCATATAAGGCAATCATCTTGCTACATTAAGAGCCAAAGTCCTTTTTTGTTTCTTTTTGTTCTTCACTTGAAAAGCTGAGGGGTGGGGTGCTATATCAGGAAATAATAATGGGTGCTAGATGACCCAGCCATGGCTCTGACAATACATGGTGGACAGTCATGTACAGGATGTTCTATCATACATTGGTGAAGTTGAGTTCACAGCTGTGAACCTTCTCCCTGTAGTGTTGGTGACATTGCTAATGTGTCATCATACCATGTTACATATATGCTGCTATCATCATCATCATCAGACACGGGTGTCTTTATGCTCTCCCCTCTCTGAAAGTGTTGCAATGCATTGCACCCATCTCTGTTTTGGGTGGGGTCATGCTGTTGCATATTCCTCTCCTGACCCTCCACAATGCCCTACTGTTGACCATAATCCTCTCTTTGCACAGTGTGATGACTGCAGTATTGATGTCTCTGACTACAGAATCACTTATGACTAAGCTATTGGATTTCAAACTGAGTCAGTGTGACTGTTTCATTGTGTGCGCTGCCTGTGATCTGTGTTTATGAGGCTGTTGAGGGCACATGTTTCTTAGATTACATGTAAGAGGTCTTTGTGGTTTAGGTAGGTTACTGTTAGCCTCAGTCTATATGTTGGTTCTAACCTTTGTTTAGAGTTGGGTTGTGTGGTACTGACAACCTACTTATTATCTGTTGAGGCTTTGTGAGAGAGATTTTCCTCTAATAACATTGCATAACTACATCTCTCACACACTGCGGTTGCTGGTTTAAGTAGTAGGTGGTTGTCAGTAAATATGAGACACTTGCTACATTATCTTGAGATGTCCATTCCAACCAAGCTATCTACAGAGACAACTGCAAAATTAAAATCCATTGTTCCAGGTGACTGCTAATGCTGACTGAAGGGGACGTTGTGCTATGAATAAGGAGGTGATTTACTAGAGTTGCTACTATTCTAATACAAACACTCAATCTAAGTCTACATACAAAGCGCAATGTAAGACCTAGTGGGATCCAGAGCCTCTTTGCATAAATGCTGAATATTTAAAGTGTAATACAAATTGGGGGAGTAGGTTGTATAGATAAACTTAATGTTATTCATGCTTGCACCTATACAATGCAGTCAGGTGCCCTGCTGTACAATAGGCAAAACTGCACTAAACTACCTTATTTATAGCACTTACAAAAGATAAAAACTCAGTAGAGCAAACCAGAAAAAAGCAAGATACATGGATTTAACCTCTGGAGCAAGTATGCACGCAACAAGCCTGGAAATCTCCTTCTGCCACCAGAAGGGACCAGTAAACTAATTATAGCAAAATACTCACTAATTTAACAGTAAAAACAGTACAAACAGTATCAGTACACTGAGTAGAAAGCAATTGTATTAAAGGGCACTTAAACAGTTTGCACCATTTGCATGCTGAAATGTTTTTACTTGCATAAATTTACATGCCAATAAAGATCTGCCCTTTATTGTGTAATATATTCTTGATGTGGCCCTATAGTAAATCATAACAAACACTTTGCATCCCAGATGGACAGTGTTCATCACACACAGTGACAAGTCTCCTTACAAATGTTCAACAATTCCATATATATAAAATAAAATACAGACAGGCTAAGGTGGTACAATGCAGTGTAACAAAAATGAACAAAATAAAACTGCAATTGAACCACTGAAATTGATTAATAAATACAAGTTTAGCACTTTCTTCTCACAAACTGATAAAGAGCCTTTTTCAAAGCAAATAATGTATTTCGCAAAGTCATAACATTTAAAATCACATGACTGACAACAGACAAAACTCACCAATAAAATTTCAATAAAAGTTATGTTATTACTTAAGAAGTCATAATTGCAATCAAGTTTTAATATTAACATTGTTATTTAATCCTGAGTTTGATTAGCATTTAAACGAAATGGCCAGTAGTATTCATTACGTTTCAACAATGATTTAGCATAGCCTTCCATCTAATTAAAATTCAGATTATCAGCAATATGCAAAAAGGACTTCAAACAAGTATTACATTGGGTCATATCCTTAAATAAAGAATTTTCTTTTCTTCGCTCTTAATAGCTTATGTATGGTCATAAATTCTTTGACTCAGCTTTCTCATGTTTTCTCTGTGTATTAGCCGTCAAATCCAGAGGACACTGGAAAATACACAAGCCAGGTACTATTACAATTAAAATGCCAGCTGATACTATGCACATTTGAAAGTCATTCATAAATAAGAGAGCAATATTTACATCCTAAACATTTTTTTAAAAAGAAGTATTCCCTGCATATTCAAACAGTTGTTTTAAGTTACAGCTTCTTAAACACTGAAGAATTACCAATACATTTAGATAATTTATCATTTCCTAGAATGAGCATCCAATTCCCATTAATAATATTCCTTACACTACTGTTAACATTATCAAACACATACTAGTTTTGAAAGCTAATATGAAAAGAACTTTGTCATGAGAAACATAAAGACATGACAACAGAACAGGTCAATATTTGTTCTCCCTTTTTAGTTTAACTTTCAAAAAGATTTAATTTATGAAATCCAAAGGGTAACCTCTTAGTTGAAATGTTATTATTAACTTTCCTTATTACTTGCAAGCATGGGTAATCTGTCAAATTGAGTTTTCATCCTGTTTTTTTTTTCATATACACAGAGTGGAAGTAAATAAAATAGAGATAACTGTTCATAAAATTTGGATCCCTATGATCCATAGGAAAGAGTATGACTTCTCATTTGAAATAAATGTTTAAAAATACAGTGCCACAATGAGAAAATGTATGGGCAAATATATGGTTGCATAAAATATCAGAATCTACCAAAGAATCCTTCCAAATTAAAAAATAAAATAAATAAATCATCAATTTATCTGCCATAAAATATCACATTTTTAAATTAGTCTAACTTGTACAAAAACATGTTCACAGTAGCTGGAACTATGTTGCTAAAAACAGAAGCTCAGACTGTACCGGTCATGACACCAGTCAATTACAGTTAATGATATATCCATCTAGGTATCTCAGATTTAATAAACATTTATGTGCCTACTGTGTAAGTACTCCAGATGTCTGACAGTAACCACTTACTTCCTTACTCATGCCTAATTACCCCATTCTTTGTCACTCATCATCCACTGTTACCATGGGATTACAGTTATCTTTTATGATGTCTGCAGACTGCTTTCTTAGCTAAGACCTTAAAGTAGAGCAACAACTTTATGTCTCCTTTGTATATATTTGTTATGCCTTTATTGAGTGTTCTCTGTTATCTGTGAAAGGCCTGAAAATGGTCAGCTTTGATCAGTGATTTAACCCAGTAAACAAACAAACAAACAAACAAACAAGCAAACTAATCAATGCATTAACAAAATAAGTATTTATTGATAAGTCTTTGGTCTTAACTATTACAAGAACTGTTTCTCAGAAATGTTACTAACAAGCCTGAGGCAATAATCTCACTAGCTACATGTACTGGCAAACAACACACCATCACCTGGCAACAATCTAACAAATCTACACCCTACGTATTCTACACTCATAAGGCCTCTCAAATGCCATGAATTATAGTGTGACAAAGGCAATTAGGTCTCTCATCTCCCTTAAATGTGTTTAGGACCTTGAAATTGTCCATGTGAGACTGAACAATTGTAGATGCTCTACTATGGAACAGATGCACAGAGACATGGCTACTCATTCCATGCATTGTCTGAGCCAGGAAAGACACTTATCTTGAAAAGGTTCTTGTCATCTATGAGAACAATGCCACAGCTGAAAGTTAAAATGACTGAGTTTAACAATTGACTTGTTAAATGGTATTATTACAGAGGGAGTGACGATATGTATCATCATGGAAGCTGATGGTAAGCAGACCATAACTTCCACTTATATCCTCAGGGTTTCACACATTTGCTGAAACTCTCATCAACCCTGTAATACCATTGATGTGCAGAGTCTGCATTCTGAACATAACAACATAGACAATTCTGATTCAGCCTATATCAAGGTAGCACTGACTGATGCCGAGAATCTGGCCAAAACATGTCAATCGTGAAGCGTTCCCGACATTTAAATGCAGGCACATATGTGCAGTTACTGAAATGTGGTTTCATTTGCAGATAGCGCACTCCTCTATTCAGCACTCATTATTTATTTGGCTCTTCAAGAAGTTGTAAGGATATATACATAAACATCTGCAGTTCTATTACGCACAGAAAATACAACACAAAACCAAGGTAGAACTAGAAATCCTGGTGACATCACTCAAAATTAACACATTGCCACTTACAGGTTTCCCATCTATGAACCCTGTAGACCATGACATATACTTTAATCATCTGGATTCTATGTTTATTAATATTAATATGGTAATCATAGGGACTTTATTTACCCATTCATTAACTGGAAAATGAACATAGCCAATATAAAATATGTCCAGTGGTTCCTAAACTTTGTGAATGCCAAATCTCTGGACCAACTTGTACTCTATCCCATTAGAAGTGAAAATCCTTTTGACTTCACCCTTACCAGCAGATCTCTACCCTGCACCCCACCATGCATTGCTTCCTCACAAGTCAAATCCAACTGGTCTGTTATCTTTGCCCTTAGATCTACTCATAATCTGCCATCAACCCTCACTGCATTCTGTGATTACTACAAGAACAGCTTTTTAGCATTCACTGACAGCTTTGAGAAATTCAAAGGTTCCACACCTTCCCGAGTGGTCACCAGTAGTGACCAATTGTAACCATAGTGGCTACATTTGTCTCTGCTCATATGCAAACTGCTGCATTGAAGCATCCACCCCTATATCCTATATACAGTGTGAAATTAAAAAAAAAAAAACTTTATGGTGAAACTGTTGCATAAACATAAATTACAATAAATAAATAAATGAATAAAAGAAAAGCCTCTTGGTCTGATTAGAGTAACAGAATATGGATACAGTGGTCACCACAAGACTCTAGAACTTGACAGTAAAGATCTGAAATCACTATAATGACAATAAGGCTAGATGTGAGATAAATATGATACTTCTTCTAATGACACACAAATGCCTGTTTCAACTATATCATCTATCACAGAAGTAATACCAAGTGCTGCACTGCACTGCTAGCCAAGGGAACCACATATTCAGATATGAAAGCTATCACAAATGTGTTAGATACAGTCTTACTTCAATCCACTCACACAACCCTGGTCTCCTCCTTCCCCAAAAACACCCTTACCTTAGTCACTGCAGACTGAGTCCTAGACACACTATCCTGAACCAGAATCACCAGCTCTATGGTCCTCAAGAGGATACCTGTCTCTCTCATTTTTCAGTGTCAAACACAGACTCATTCAATCTCAGCTGAGCCTATTCAACTTAATCTCTCCATTAGGTTTATATCAATCAAGACCAAAAGTGCAGGCACAATGACCAAAAACGACCCAGACAATGAAACAAGTATGCTGCTGTCAGCTGGATACCACTTCTCAAAGCTTTTTCAAACACAAGACTCGAAGTTCCAAAACTTTTGTTTAAAACACAAGTTTAATCCGAAAACACAGCTGATTAAGTGCTTTTGTCCCTGCACACTGGGATTTCATCAGAATCAACTTCAAGACTACTAACACACTTATATATCCACAATAATGAAGCAATTAAGCATGCATTTTAAAATGTAAAGGTACCATGTTAAAAATATCATATTAAAATCCCCACTTTTTTTATATGTATACCTACACACTCTGAACACTTTATTAACTTCCTACAATCACAAGATTTCATATAAAAAAAATTCTTTATGTAAAAATATATATATATATATATATATATATATATATATATATATATATATATATATATGGGTATAGGACATTTCACCAAAAGCACATTTCACCTAAACACAAATCACTGAAAGCACAATTCACCTAAAACACAGTTCATCGAAACACATTTCGCCTAAAGTTTGAGATGGCCTTGTCCCCACTGTAGTGCAACCCTGGAGTTAGTATATATAGTGGGGGGGTGTGAGGGGCACCACTCCCCACATATTTTAAGTAGATATGTTTGGAAAAGAGTAATATATTGAAATTGCAAGTATCCATGTATATAGTTGAAAATATTTAACATATGTGGGGGGCTACACCCCCCACACCTCCCCCCTACTATATATACTAACTCCAGGGTCGCACTACAGTGGGGACAAGGCCATCTCAAACTTTAGGTGAAATGTGTTTTGGTGAATTGGGTTTTAGGTGATTTGTGCTTTCAGTGATTTGTGCACACCAGTTTGAGTTTAGGTGAAATGTGCTGTCGATGAAATGTCCTAGACCCATATATATATATATATATATATATATATATATATATATATATATATATATATAGATATAAAATTAAAATACAGAATGTTGTTGAATGTAAAAGCTAACTATCTAGGCTTCTTGTTTATATAGTAGCTCTGTTTTTTAGTATATGTTTCAGAGACATGTTCTCATTTAGATCAGGGGCATATGTGGCATGTAACCTTATCTGCCACTTCATTTCTCTTTCTTCCATCTGAAATTTAAAATCCCCCCTCTGAGGTTTGCCTTAACACGTTCCAGTGTCCCAAACCCATAGTTCTTAAATGAGGGGCATTTCATGGAATGTTTAAACAGGGCATTGTTAGGGTTGCCAGTGAAAATGTGGTACTGATGTTCATATATCCTGTCTCTAAGATGCCTCTCCATTTAACCTACATAAAATGCTGGACAACACACACACTTAGCCAAATGAATTATCCCTGTGGTCTGACAATTACCTTTCACAAAGGTGACTGTGGAACCCAGACCATTCTGTAAGAGAACTTCCCTTACCTCTATAATAAACTTATATGTGGACATCTCCCACATTTCAATGTTCTTTTATTGTCATCTCCTGTGTTATAATTATTAATCACATTTGTTTCCAAACTTGACTTAATATTAATACTTGTTTTGCAGACAAAAGACAGATGTGATCCTAGTAATGAATAAATGGAGGGGTTGCTTTTTAAAATATTCTAGTTAGCTTCAACTAAATTTTTTACAGCATTTGCCATGGGCCATAGGGGACTACCAAAGCTCTTTCAAATATATTTTGTCCCGTATTGATCTTATTTTCTTTTCGTGGAAATCTATGCCCAATAAGGGAACATATCTTTTGCCCCATTCTGATTCAACATATTCTAAGATGTCGTCCACTAAACTGGATGGGTAACCTCTAGAACAAACCATATTGGCCACCTTCCTAAGTTCCTTACCCACACCTTCAAAATGAAATGTCATCTGGGCTATTCAAATTAGTTGCCCCTTTACAATGCTTTTCTTTTGGCTTAATGGGTGGCTACTGTTGAATTCTAAATAAGAGTTGCTGAATGTGAGCTTTCTATAGATTGTGGATTTAAAACCATTATTGGTACTTTAAATGTAAGTGTCAAGGTAATTAATCCCCACTTTATTACTTGAATGCATGAATCTTAAAAAAACTGAATGAATTATTGAGATATTCCATAAACCCACATATTTCTGTTTTGGGTCCTTTCCATAAAATAAAAATGTCATCCAAGAAATGAACATATAACTTAATATACCAATAAAACTTACTGTTAAAAACATTATTCTGTTCCCACTCTAGTCGGATCAAATTGGTATAAATGGTAGTGCAAGAGGCCCCCATTGCAACACCTTTTTTCTATTTAAAATACCCCCCCAAAGTAAATATAATTGTAATCCAATGCCAAACTCAGAAAGTCAACAATCAAATTTATTTTGTCATTCGAATTATCTGTGCGAAGACTTATACTGTCATAAAACATGTCCATCCCTTCTTCCCTTGGTATCGACATAAAAAGGTCTACTGTATCTATAGTCAGGTAAATTATGTCTTTATCCTAAAGAGCGTCATTAAGTCTTCCTAAAAAAATCCCATGAGTCTTTGACGAGGTGATTCACTTTTCTGTAAACAAACTTTAACCAGCTATCTACACACACTCCAAATGGTTAGGTTTTGGAACCTTGCCCAGTCAGTATTGGTCTAAAAGATGGATTCTCTGGGCATTTATGTATCTTTGGGATACCAGAAATTGTAGCTACTATTGGGTTTTTAACTTTTAGGAAATTGTACATGTCCACTGTTATTCTCTGATCCGTTAGATATTTTTCCAAAAATAATCTATTCTCCCATGGCTTATATTGGTCTCATTAATAGAAGCCATAGAATATGTAGATGTGTCATTTAACAATTCAAATATTCTTTGGGAATATTGTAACAACTCCTACAGTACAGTCCCCCCACCCTTATCAGGTCTCAACATTCTGATAGATTTGTCTTTCCTTAAATAGCCTAATAAATTTTTCTCTTCCTTGTTGAGATTAGACAAATTATATTGCTTTCTACTTTTAACTTTCAGAGTTATAGGTCCTCAGTTATGGCTTTTTCCAAAATGTTTAACATAGGGTCTAATGGGGGGGTTAAATGCACTTTTCTTTTTCAATATATCACTTCTAATCCCTCTTTCTTTGCACTTGTTCTGATCCTTAAACATAATAGCTAAATTCAGTTTTCTCGCATATAACTTGGTTTCAATGATAGAATCTATATAATCAAAACTTCTCGAGGGTACGAATTTTATACCCTTCATAAGAAGTGTAAAATGTTCTTCCTTTACTTCTATAGCATAGTAATTAAAAATATGGTACCATTTATAAGCATTTAAAACTCCCTGGCATACTATGTCCACCCTATTGGCACTTTCATTCATTACCATCTGCTTATCTTGTTTCCCTATGTTTTCTCTTGGGTGGGGTATACCTGGTCTAAATCCCCTTGGGCTTCCCATCTCGGTCAGTCTTGAAAAAAAAAATGCCTCTGTTGTCTACCACAGTGATTATTGTAAGCATTTTTATTATTGTATTGATTAACTCAATATTGTTGTTTCCTAGGCTGTCTCCTATACTGTTGTTCATAATTACTTTCGTCTTTGGTCTTACCATAAGTATATATCCTGGGATAAGCTTTCTTTTCCTTATATTGAACAATGTCTCTTTGTATCTTTTTTTTTTTTCTCAAACAGGTTTCCACATTTATTTTCTATAAGTTTAAATTGTTTAATGTAGAGATTCTCTTATTCTGTTAACATCAGATCTATTTTAATGTCATTGTTTAATTCCACCTCCTTTAACAGTACACTACGTTTTTTATCATTGAACTTAATAATTTTCTCTAATAATTCTAATCTGTGCCTGCTAAGCATACAGTATCTATAAATTCAATCCCAAAAGGCAACTTGTATAACCTCAAACCTTATGGCACTATTTTTAAATGTAAGCAGTCTATCAAATATGCATTTTCCATCTGTAAAGATTTTATCTTAAACATTTTTCTTTCAAAAGAAAACAATCCAGTCCTTCAATTAACCTTCTGAGTATTCTGTATTGCCACAGTCAGTAATGATCCCCTGCCTGATACCATTACAAAAAGAAAATTATTTACCCAGCAATTTTTCAAAACTTTCAGGAGTGTTCATAGTGTTATTATTATAATTGTGACCTAAATGATTTCCCTGTACAGTTTTGGCATGTTCAACAGTTTTAGTATTGTTAGAGGCTGCTGTTGCATCCCCTTTGGTTCTTATATGAGAAACAGTACCTTTTGGGTGAGTTCCAATTCTCTCTGCCTCAGATACAGCAATCCGATTGTTACTTTGCTCTTTGTGTGCTGCCTTTTGTCAGTTAGGGCCATTATAATCCAAAACTTCAGTCTCTGCTCCTGAAGAAATAAATGCAGGTTCAGAACTCACTTGTTCATGTTCATAACCCTTCTCTTGATTCCCAGCCAATGAATTCCTCTTCCATTTGTGAGTACCATTCAAGACAACACCATCTGATTGGCTCAACATCTCTATTAGGTGTGACAACTCGCCTTTTACAATGGTGAGTTCTGAATGAACTCTGTTGATCTCCTCCCTGTGAACAGGTGAAAACAAGGAAGGGATGCCATCCAGGGAATCCATGCCGCCAAAACCGCACCAAAAACCGGCACCAAATAAGACCAACAGTGTGGGCACAACAACCAAAAATGACCCAGACAATGAAACAAGTATGCTGCTGTCAGCTGGATACCACTTCTCAAAGCTTTTTCAAACACAAGACTCGAGGTTCCAATACTTTTGTTTAAACAGCAGCATACTTGTTTCATTGTCAGGTTTATATCACTGTCTAGAGAATCACCATAGTAGTTCCAGTGCCTAAGTGCGACCCCGCCACAGAACCTAGGAATTATTATCCCACTAGTCTCAATGACATCATTTTCAAGGTCATGGAATGCTCAATAGTCAACTAATATATAATGATATAGGTGACACTCTGTCCTTTGACCCTAACCAATATGAATTTGTGAAGGGGATATCCCGCACACTTAATCAATTTTTTGAAGGAGTTGCTAATGCCCTAGACAATATATGTCTATCCACACTGCTTATATACAATTAGATGAAGTATTTACATTATCTCCATGCTGGTAATGTCAACAAACTCATTTGCCTAAACATTACCTGCAAATTACTCACTGGATAACCAAATAGTTTACAAAAATTCTCTCCTGGAGCATGAAGTGTGATTCTCCTTGAGCAGGGCAACTATTCCAGACTTTACTTTTATTTACTGTTTTATTGGGCTACACTGGTGAGTCATCCGATTAGTCTGCTAGACCACCTGCCCAGTATCAACCTATGACCCTTGAAAAATATACTGATGTACTGCTGCTTCCTCTGTATTGATATTGCTGCACAGAACATTTATATTTTCATAAAAAATCCCTACTTCATTTTAACATACTGTTGAAAAATAAATTGGAGCTGTAGTGTTTTATTTTCACTATGGCCTCAGTATAACTCAGTGCCATTTTGCTTTGGTGTTTATACTGATGTAAAACAATCATGCACTCTTTTAAAATTACTGAAAAAGATTGAACATACTAGCAGAGATTCATGAATGATCATATAGGCTTCCCTACACAATGCTTACGTGCTAGTGGGATGAGTTATGCATGCTTCTCATCATGCTAACATGACTACAAGCAAATTTTCTTGGCCAACAGCAGTGTTGGCAGTCAGGAAAACATGCTGAGCTGCACAAGTACACACAGTAAACTAACAAGCTTGACCTTAGGCAAATATTTTATGCATCATAGCACACTCAGCACAAAACGCTACTTACGCCAAATAATGCAAGCTCTACCAGGCAGGGAAAGTGTATTTAGTGTAATGTGCACATAATACAAACATATAACTATAGAAATAAGTATGATGGTAGGGAAGACGGCAAGGCCAACTACAATAGATGGATTACCAGCTAGGGAAAGTGTAATGAGGACAACATGCACTGAGAGCAAAGAGATGTCTACAGAAATATGTAAAAGAGAAGGGTAAATGTTCAAATTATAGTAAGAAAATTGATGTGAAGGCCCTTGTGTCACAAAGACAATTATGTAATCATAAAATTATGCAGTGCATATGTCATACTAATTAATAGTGACTACACTTCCTGAGCAAATATAGGCAAATAAAGCAGACCTGATATCATAGGATTTGACAGTTGCACAAATTAACACTGTAACAGAGGGGATTACATGACATATTAATGTCAATAACATGCTAAATTGACATGACAGTTCACAAGGTCAGTACATACATTATGGGATATTTGCATAGTGTGCAGTTTGTCAATATTATATGCTGTAAAATAGGAATGGCTTAGTAGCCACAATTTCCTCTTGCAAGAATCAAGCCCATCCAATCAATGTTATGACTGACCTGTGTATTAACTGCATATGCAACAGAAATAGGCCTACACAAGTATGAGGAAGATCACCCAGGAAGTGAATTATGCAATTCAATATTCTAATGGTTATGCATCCTATATGTAGGTGTGTGTGTGATGTTACAAATATTAAAGAAGAGTGTGGCTTAGGTAATACCCTTGGGTAAGGCAATCCTGTCTGACACAGTTATTGGGCAGAGAGAAAAGAACAGATGCAAATGCCACACAATGATGTAATATATTCACCAGACCTGTATATTGTTGGCATGTGCCACAGGAGGTAGCTATGGGTATTGTCATAAACAAATAAAATTAATGTGTGATTAAGAAAGGATCTATGATAATGAATATCATATCAGTAAGTCAGACTGATAGCAATTAAATGAGTATGCTCATGTGTATACAGTTGTGATCAGTCATATATCAATATTCTGTGGTCAAGGAAGGTATATCTGTATGTTTCTACACATACCACCCAAGAACTGGAGCACACCTGTGTACACCACAGTACTCAATGCATATGTCATAGTAGCACTCTCACCATGATGTTGGGAGATTAAAAGTGGATGTCCAGGAAATCCAAGGCTATGTTCACATCGATTGGTGCAACATATCAAGGGATAAGACTAATGTGATGTAATGGTTGTTGCGTGACATCAGTATGTTCACACAATATAACTCCCTATGCTAGCATTCAACATCAAGCTGTGCCACAGTGGAACTATTACAGCTGTCGAACTCCACCTATGTGAAATCATTCTGTCAGCTGTACATTATTTGACCATAATTATTATCTGTTAAAATGGACAGGGGACCTCTGCCACTACATACATACAAAGTATAATTGTGGCTGATGTCCTTCCTGCAGAAAAGTTAAGGAAACAAATGCTTACTGTCAATCAATTCTGGCTCGTATCACTTGCCTTAGCATTGGGAAAATCAGCAAAATAGTGGCATCAGTGAATGTGTCATGGTATAAGTGCATCACCAGTTGTTATATGATTAGCTATGTGAAGGCATTACATCATCTGCATGAATCAAGGAATATGTGTCCCTGTAATTACTTAGAAATAATCTTTTTGTATGACAGACAATATGGCCTGATGCTAGGTATACCCAAACACACCTGTGTCCTCCTGCAGTTGTCACTGTGACAGTAGAACAGTAATTATGAACAATATGGATATAATCCCATATAGGAATACACTCCTTAGTTCAACAATAACATACGTAATATCATCTCATGTCCTCAGTCCTGAGAAGGTGTCTCACTACAATTATTATTGAATGCCAATCTATTTACATGACAGCATCAGTCTTCAATACAGCCTTTCCAAAAAAATGTAGAATAAACTGTTAAAGCAGGAAATGACATCTACACGTGAACATAGCACATGTGGGTTACAACACTGTTAACAACATGTACACTGACTGTAAGTAGTGGCATTGGGATTTGAAATACATAGTTAATATTACAGGTTAATGAAGGTTTGCTGAAATACAATTGCTATTACAGATTTATTTCACAGCTGTGACACTGCACATGTCAATGGATGACATCACCATTGGTATTACCTTAACCTTTTCACTAAAAAGTGGTTACACATCAAAAGCACACTGTATAGATATACCTCGTATATGTATTTGCATCCTGTTTTGGACAGTAAGAGGAAGAAACACTCTTACAGAGGACAGTTGTTCCTGTATTTGAACACCCAACCTATATACTGAAACCGTTTACTCACAAATGTATTATATGCACATACAACAGGTCAGAGTGCATGTGTGCCACACTGCATCTTGGATAGGATGACATCAGCTGTATCATGCAAAGGAGAAGTGTGTGCAAAAATGACATCTACAACTATGTAGAATTGTAATGCTGTCAATTGTAAGAGGCGTAAGACACTCCTAAAGCCATTAACATTCACCCACACACATACACAACTAGGAGTCTCACTGCTGTATTTTAACTCTTTGCCTATTGACTGATACAATCTATACATGATTGTATTATACACATGTGCCACAGGGGAGGTCTGACTTTAATGATGTGAGAGTACATTATCGAACTGATGACTTCCTCAGTGTGTAACAGACAGTATGCATTTGTAGACAGAGTGATGGGGGATGTGGGATTGATCTGACAAGATAAATGTTTATCACAAGTGGGAGTCAAAGGAACCCAACTGTTGAATTAATATGGACCCATTATCACATGCACAAATTGATTATTGTGAGATTATAATCCCTTACATATCCAGCTATGCAATCTAGAGAACTCAGTACTTTACGCAAGTGCTACTGAAGAATTCTAACTTTCAGAGTATGAAACTGCACATTATAGAGGGTGAGATCAGCACTGTGAACATGATGTTAGGAGAAGGGTATGCCATTGATGTGGACTGACCCTGCAGTGCAAAATTAACTCCATATATACACCTACACACACACACACACACACACACACACACACACACACACACACACACACACACACACACACACACACACACACACACACGTTGACTCCTTTCTACCTATGCAATCTACAGAACATAGAACTTATCATAAGCGCATCCCCAGACGTCTGACTTTTACAATGTGATACTGCAATTCTCTGTGTCAGAGAAGATCTTGTGATGTTGAAGGTTTTATGCAAATCTATACTTGTTGGTATGATAAAGTAAGTACAATGTTATGATCAATTATACTTGCTTACATACTGCAGACATAGTCAGCTAGGCTGTCATTAATGTATATTGCAGAACTGAAACTGACATGTAGCTGTCTTATGTAGATGAGACACAGAAATTTGTGAAGCATAGAATGGACAATGTATCATTCATGGATCATCAGGTTATGATGATGGTATGTAAACAGTAATGAATGTTACTAATATTAGCAATGGTATGTACTCATGCATGGACAATGTGGACTGTCAGTACCAAGCAATATTTAATGTGCCAATGCAAGAGGGATACAAAAATGATTATTTACATGTCAAGGCTGTATGTGGTTGTCAGTGCTGCAGTGCCAAATAAACTGGTCAGAATGAAGTGGTCAGTAATCCACATAGTTCACTTACTTTATATGAGTACATTAACCATGGAATGAAGTACTATAATCCAGTAGGATTACTTATTTGTATTCAAAATCACTTCCTAAACTGCAATGCTGAGAAACTTATTTGTACAGCTGTTGATAGAGTGTTAGCACATGCGTGATTATACTTTCATGTGTTGAACTCAGACTGTGAAGTGCCAACAGAGTTCTCTGCTGAAGGAAAAATGAAAGACTTTCATTTGGTTTGACTTCTACAGCAGTGATGCTGCATGGCCATAGGCACACTGGACAGTATTTAGTGGAGAAAGTCCACCTATCAACCTAGCTTTCTCTGTGCCAAAATATGTAAACTCACTCAGCTAAATGTAAAAGCAGAGTTGACGCAGAGTTTGACTCCAGTATGCAAATTGTTTAATAAAGAGAGTGTCAAAATGTTATTTTTATCATGACATTAAGAATACCTAGGAATGACTATTATAAATATGTTGCCTAGTGAATCTGCATCAGTAATAGCTACTAAAATAATCTTTTATACCTACTACATAAAAGACATGCTTCAAGGGAAATTGCAAGTTAATTGGATGTACAACGGTAAGGCATAAACTCACCACATTTTGCAACACTTGAAATGCAATTTAGCATCATATAGTACAGTTTCTTGATGCCAGACCTTGCACAAATGCTGAGGACTAAACTGATAAGACAGAAAGGGCTTAGACAGATACATAGGGAACACATTCACATTAAAAACAAGCACTAGAAGTTTCACCTAATACTGGATTCGAACTGCTGTCAAGATGAAAAGCTAATGTTACAGACTTGATCATTAGCTTGGTATCCCACCAAGGAAATCCTACTTAACACATTTGAAAGTTCCATCTTGGAAGGCACAGTAAGAATGTATTTTGCCAATGGAAGCTGTAGGTATGTATGAATGTATTCCGCCAATGGAAGCTGTAGGTATGTAAGAATGTATTCCGCCAATGGAAGCTGTAGGTATGTAAGAATGTATTCCGCCAATGGAAGATGTAGGTATGTAAGAATGTATTCCGCCAATGGAAGCTGTAGGTATGTAAGAATGTATTCCGCCAATGGAAGCTGTAGGTATGATTCTTCAATGATGTAGTGGCAGCATGAAAATGCCATAACATGATGGTTCCATCCATCAACCAAATGAATAGTCAGCAGTACAAGGGGGTGACAGAAAAGAGGAGTCGATAGAGACAGATATACAGACACATATGAACGGGTGGTGTTAGGGGTCATTAATGCACATCTTTATGGTGTGTGCTCAGTATTCATCTGTCATGCTCTGTATCAGTAACTGGTGTACACGGGAAACAAGAAGCTGTAGGACAAGAAAAAAAAATGCTGATGACATGACTAGAATAAGAGAGGTTTACAAAATCTTTCTTATGGTCATGGATGTGTTGGCAAATGCTTATCTAGATAAAAAGTAAGATATGTGTCATGAAACATATCATAGAAGTATAACATTACAGTAAGAAATAATGTCACTTACATCTGGAATCAAACTTTTGATGCTATGTTCAAAAATGAATCTTCAGATGACTGATTTATGTCAACACTTCAAAGAGGATGTTGCACTTGACTGCATCCAGTAGTCAAACAACTGTTAAAGTAACTGTTGCCAATAATTTCCTGTACTCTTGTATTCTGATAGCACAGCATGTGTAAGCACTTTGAGTCAGGATCACTGGACTACTGCTGGTGATTGATGACAACTGACTAGGTTTTGCCATAGAACATGAACATGAACAGCCATTCACCCATCACTCAACATTGGTGCATGATGCCAATGTCTGTGCAAATGCTGAGGAGAGAAAAGTGAAGGCTTTCTTATGGGCTATTCCAGCCGTATGTGTTGTGTGTGATTCTATTTTTGACGAGATTCAACATATAAAAATGGGGATGACAGAAAAGTGCCGAAATGGGGGGGTGGAGCAGAGGGGAAAACATAGGGGAAAGAATAGACAAATTTTAAAGGAAGGTAGTAGGAGAGAACCATAGCTATCCACTTCTTGACAACATAAATGTAGAAGTGTAGACAGTATTTTTGCTGAATTTGGACTATCACCACAACAAAGGTAGGTGACAATGACAGAATAAGGTTGTAGAGCCAATTGTACCAGATCAAATGTGTCAAGAAGACACACAAGTGAAGTGAAAAACTCTGTATGGGTCATTGTTTTGTTGTAGGACAGGTACCCACTTTTTTTACTTTCAAAGAGTAAGTAATGTTGAGGAAGGGGCTTAGGAATGCGAGGATCAGGAAGGAAGATTAGATGAGAAAGCAGGTGCAGATGTACAGGACAAACAAGACAGACAAAGATGGTGATAGACACAGAAGGTTTTGGGGCACCATGATTGAGCATAGTTTGGAGACATTAGAGGTGCACCCACATCAAGCCTGAGAACACCAAGAATCTAGTCCTCACCCAAAGAACTGTCATCACTGCCTCAGTTTCTTGTGTCAGTGCTTGACGTGACTTTGTTTCAGCAATGTTATAAAGCACCTTTTGTACACTGCCAATCTGGACACAGAGGCCCCTTTCCATTACTATCCTCCACCAGCCCTGTCAGTTCCTGGTGGGTGATAAAAATCACCACCTCCACTAATACTACTCCCAGATGGTACCAGAGCACCAGCTGCTGGGGCACAGCTTCCTGATGAGGATGGGGCAGGTAGGGCAGAGGTTGTGGAGGCAGCACTGACAGCATGGGACTGTGAAGTGCTGGGTGCTGGTGCTGCAACCTGAAGAGGAATAGTGGGCTGAGCCACAATGGTCAGGTCTACCTCTCTGTGCCACATGTGAATTGTAAGCAGACATGTATGAGAACAGAAAATTTTAAGCCATATAAAATATTCCCCCTCCTCCCAAGAAAATGAGAGAGAAGAGGCAGGGTGAGACAAAAAAGAGAGAATTAGATCCATGGCATATCACATGACAAATAGTTTCAGTCAGTTAACAGTTACGATTATCCAGTCTGTACACCTTTGCCACATCCAGGTATGATGGGAAGATCTGACTCTGTTGTACCATTAATCAATTATACTGCTGATGATGTCTTATTTATGATATCATAAATACAACTACTTATTTCAGTATTGCCATATTGCATACAATTACAATAGTTATGAGGTTTACAGTAAGACCTGATGCATATCTACCCATGCCTCCCTGAGGCAATTTAACCTGTCTTGGCGCACCTCCCTGTTCACTGCAATGTGTTCAGCAGCTGTACAACACAGAAGAAGAGAAATGAAATCATACTGAATAACAGTCTTGACTGTGTCCTTGATTCTATATCATTTAATGCTGATGGGTTAGTATATTTAGAAAAATGAGGGGTTTTAGCAGTTCTAAACTCATCCTCCCATCAGCTAAGGAGGTCCTTCTTCTGCTGTATCAGGTCACTATAGTGGTGACAACAATTATCTCCAGTGCATGGGATGACAGTAGCAGTGGTGACAGCTTGGGTAGTCTGTTCCAAGTCTCAGTCTTTTACGAGACCCAGTATAGTCCCCCCCCCCCCCGCAGCAGCCTATGGCTATAGTGCTTCATGAGGAGTGCCACAGAAATCCTGGACTCGTCAATTCCCCCCTAAATTCAGCACAATCATTTCCCATGCCAGCCATGCCTGCTGAACTCAAGGAGCAACTCTAAGTGTAAATTGGTGCCTGATTCCAATATAACATTTAACAACTACTGTACAAACACATACAGCCATGCCAACTGCATTTATACAATGATAAGTGCAGACAGGCATCTTGCAAACAAAAAGGAAGGTATTTTATTAAACAGTAATGAAGGTGTAACATGACAGTGAAATTTGCTGTATATGATGGTCAGCCTGTTTACACTTTTCCAGACAGTCAACACTGACATGCTTAATGGCTTGGCTTATTATTCTTGGTGTTTTGCATATTAAATAGATGACTGTGCAGACAACTTTCTAGAATTACACAGTGTAAAAAGTTAGTTGACCAATGTGGGAATCAAAACCTAAGGAAGAAAAAAATGCATACATTTCAAGTAAGGTATTTATTTGAAAGTGCAACAGGAAAACTACTTTTCAACCATGTTCATTACAGATAAACTTCATTCAGTATGAAAGGAGATATACTTTAGATAGTCCTGTATGTTTGTGATTTTAAGAAGTCCTGTGAAATGCATTGCCATGAAAGAGGCAATACTACTGTTTGTAAATTTGTATGTCAGACTGATAGACTTTCATGAGGTGATTAATACAGGTTTGCATATGATACATACATACTTCACTACACATACTGTCCTAAACACCGATTTGGGCTATGTGAGGAGTAAAGATGGTTTTAACTTAAGGATTTTTTCCCATCATAGATATACAAGTGCATTTTTAATTAATTATCATAATGATACTGCTTAAACAATTTCACACACATTCAACTGGGCTTCATAAGTAATTCATTAATGAGATATGCTACCTAGAAAGCTATAGTTATCAAAGCATTAATGAGGCATTTCTGGTAAACAACTTAATTATGAAGACAATTTGTATGTAGTGTTACCTTCCTAATTAAAGTGTTTTTAGAAATTGCATTTTGACACTCATTATAACAATAAATATTATGCGGATCTGAATGTTGGATAACTTGTGTTTTGACTTTAAAGTCCATGCACGTATACCTTGTGCCACAGTGACAACGACAATGCAGGTGGATGTTCTCCACTCAGTATTGTCCAGAGTGCCGATATCCACTCATTGCCAATAAGCCTGTTTGTGCCACAGAAAGCTGCCCAAATACAAATTTTCACCATTTTCCTTAAGCAGATAAGCTTGCTTGTGTGCCAGTCAGCATCAAGCAAGTACAGAAGGCAGGAAACAGAAAAACAGCATATGACGTTCTGCTGAAAATTAGGCATAATTCTTGAGTAATAATTTCTGCATCCCTTGCACACAGTAGGGATTTGAACCCCAGAGCAACTCTGCTATGGATCCAAAGTCACTGCATTTACAGCTTGTGCCAAAGAGAGAGATATACAGTATATGCACAACATGCACTCATTATTAATACAGCACAGTGGTGACAAAACTGCGGTAATGAAGAATACCTAAATGGCTCTGTTCATTTTTTTCTCTCAACTGTGGGCCTAGTTTGCATTATGCTAAGCACTGCTGAAATTACAAAAGCCAAAAAGCATATGCAACAATTTATATTCCACACAGCAAAACACAAGCTGCATTTTCACATCTGCCTCAAAGATTCAAAGCAGCAGGGGGCTTCAAACCCTGCATCCTCTTTCCTGCTTCTTTAAAATCATTTCATTTAACCCATGTGCTAATGTGATATTCAGATGTGATGCAGAATTTCTTGTCTTACTGTAGTTCAGAGTGCTGTAGCAAAGTGCACCTACCTGTGCTACTGTAAAATGTGCTACTGATGGCAAGACAAATTACATTTCTCAGTTTGTACCATGGGCAGTAGGCTCGTGTTCCCTGCTTTGAAACACTGCCTTTCCACAGCGCACTTTGTCAAAACCCACACAAATGAGCAACAAAATAAAAGAAAATGCCAGTAGTAATAGTTATCAGGGAATAATAATGGAAAGGCAGGACTGAGAGATGCCCAGGATCTATGTGTTTTACAACCTGAACATATGCTTACAAAATATGTATTCACTTTGTCAGGCAGCACACTATGGAATTGAATCTACAATTCAGTGCAATAACAACACGGAGTGAGTTGTGTTTCTTACTCTTCTCTGCCACCAACACAGGACCAGAAATTCTTCTTTTCTCATTTGTTTGAACATGTCTAGATCAATGGGATATTGATAAATACTTTGCACTAATAAAAGCCTACACCACATTAATGTCAGGTTGCCAACACTGCCATCTTTTTCTTGTCTTTATTTTCTAAGCATCTTTCCCTCCTCTCAGCTTAACTACAGATGTGTAAAGTCATAGCCATTTCTTTGCATCTTTGTTTCAATGTGTAATATAACTGATCAGCATTTCAGACGGATTTTAAGCAGGGAATGAACAATGTGCTGTTAGTACATGGATATCAGTGTTGTTAAGGTTTTTCTCGTAGCTCACAGAGTGCTTGCACTTTTTATTTTAAGTCTACTCAGCATGACACACACTTCAGAGAGAAGAGTCACTTCAGTATTGCTTGTTGTGGAAATCAGAGCAATCATAACACTTAACAAGCCATTAGCAGCTAACAATTGTCACTGCTCTTCCCTGCAGACCAAGGGTGTGTTTCGACAATTGTGCCGCTACTAACATCATGTTTATATCCCCTACACCAAGTCATTTTTTGGTATTCAAGAATGCTAATGATTTCACATTCCATTTGCATCTTCTCAGTGTTCAGAGGGCTGAATCTAGACTATATAAAGGTAATGGTGTCGCTATGGAAGTGGAGGGAGATGAGACTAATTGGATACAGAGAGACCATTACTGCTAGTTACTTTGAGAAGATCGTTCTACAAATTACTGCAATTTTTTTGTAATGTATGTTTGTCCTCTTCACAAATTGCTTATATGTTCATATTTTGCATGTATATCAATATGCAATAGAAAAAAACATTTTGATATGTATGCAGTTTGAAATATTCACTGCTGGTATACTGCATATATATCAGTTCTTGCTGTGCGTTACAAGTTAGTATGGTTATGTCACAGTATTGTGCTATCATTTGCTATTGTCTGACTGCCTCAACCATGTAGGTGACTCATTGCATAGGATGAGTGACATACTCGATAGAGCAGTATCTGTGAGGGAATGTCTGCTGGGGAAGGACAAGCATCTATGTGTCTGTAGACACACAACATCCTCCGGTGTTAGCCAATGTGGCCATGTCACATCCCGCTCCTGCACTGGCACAACCTGCACTGCTCCAGGTCATACCTTTCAACTATCCCTGATTTTGACTCAAACTTTAGCTTTGCCCCTCTTAATTCCCCATAAAACTGGTTACTTTTGAAGTAAAGGCGGTAAACTACACATAATAAATGACAATGTTAGAGTTGCAAACTTTTTTTTACTTCAGAAAATGTGTATTGATTAACATTTCCTTTATCAGTTAATTAATAGTACTAACTTTTTAAAATTGTCACTGATTGTACCTGATTCAGTTAATGATTTCCCTGATTCTTTGAGAGCTATGCTCCAGCTCTTCAGAAGAAGAATTTAGCTTTGTCTGCTACTTGACTGTGATGTCATTATCATCATCGCCATCCCGTTTAATGCTCTTAAATGCCCCATTACATATTCCAGCAGTCAAACTCCATCCAAGCCAACAACTGTCATGACTATTGAGCAACCAAAAAATGGAGGATGCAGAACAAACCAGTAAGCAGAAATAAAGCACCCTGAACCACTGCTAGGTAGGCACACAAATTTATTAAGCCGAACAGTTCACTCGAAAAAATAACGCTGAATCAAATCACCATACGTTTTCGTCCACAACTTCATCAGATCGGCTTAATAAATTTGTGTGCCTACCTAGCAGTGGTTCAGGGTGCTTTATTTCTGCGTCATGACTATTGCGGTTGTGTTGATCTACTCGAATCACGCACTTGAACATGTTTAGAGGAAGATAAGTTTTCACAACTTTTACATTAGCATGGATCTGTAATGTTATTTATTTGTGCTGAAGGCTAGCTGCTATAAATGCCCTGCAGTCTCTTAGTTTGAAGTAATTATAAACTACAAATAGTGTCATACCCCTATAAACACAGGGAGGTTGGAATATAGCAGTTTGTTGTATTAACTGAGAAGTTTGTTTAGTTTTATTTCCTTCAGTTTATTAATCAGGTAGATGGTCTGTTTCAAAGACTCTTTCAGTTATGACTTCAGCCTTAGGTAAATATAAACTGCAGTTATGTGCAATCTTTACAGTTGTTAATTTCAGTGTGAACACTCATAGTTATAGATTTAATAGCATCCTGAAATCACTTGAATTTCACTGGTATTCCTCATGTATGCATTTTTTTACTTAGTCATAATCCCCCCACCTTTGATTACTCTGCCCTCTAATTTCTTGTGAATGTTATTTCTTCCTACAAGTACAGGTGAAGTAATTAGTGGTTTACACTAAGGCAACAGTTAAATTACCTCATGCATAGTTTCGACACCCCCCAATTCCACCTGTGCTTTGTAGTACTGTTGGCTGTTTTACATTTTATGTTCTTTTGTTGAATTATTAGCAACTGTGATGCATGGAAATGCTAATGAAAATGGAAATGTTGCACATTCGTAAGTCAAATAGTACACGATTCACTCACTCTAGGGACCTTAACCTAGCATGTGACATCAACAGGACTTGCTAGAGAGACATATATGTCTCCCAAAGGTTGCCTCTCCTCCGCAATAGGCTTCCAATGCAGGTTAAACAGAGCCTCTCATTAACCCTTTTTAAGTATAACGTGGATGATTGGATGGGAAACTGCAAATTCACCCCAGGGCTTCCATCTGTGTCCCTGCTGGATAGGGGCAGTCAGTGTCCATTTAAATGTACTTATAACATAGACCATCTCTCTAGACCCTTAAGGGAACAAGGATTGAACTTGGTTAGGCCTGTAAGGGCCCTAGGACCATTAGCCTAGTAACTTCCTATGAACCTATGAATAAAAGGTTGAGAGGTATGAAGGTATCTTCATTTTTGCTAAGAAGATACAAATAAAATAAAGCATTGTTAAAAGACTTAAAGAATTCCCTAATATAAATGCCAAAAAAAAAAAAATCCATTTAGAAGGAAATACTTAATTTTGCCTGGATATATGGAAATGTTTTACCAGTATTAAAGCTTTCCTCATATAAATCTTTCAAGGGCTCCAGACCAGCCCTGGTTCACTGCTTTATCAGTATACATGGTTAGTTGCTTGTTTTCATGGTTACATTTGTATAAGGTGGTCAGAGTTGAAGTCTCTCAAGGATGAAACTGTGTTGAAGACAGTCGGATCATTTTTCATTAACATTTTGCAGACTCTGTGAATGACTTGTGAATTATGTTAGTTTTTTCTCGGAGATTCTGCCAGTTTTCCATAGCAAGGTACCTATATATCTATTTCCTTTGAGTCCTGAGCCATCCCTGAAATGTTTTGTTAGCTGATTACCAGGAAAAGAAAATGTGTGCACTTTCGCATTAACCATAGTCCTGCTTTTAGAAAGAGGTTTATTTGGCCTATTTACTGTCAATGAAATGACCTGTGGTGTGCTGTGTAAGGTGGGGTTCATCTATCATAAAACATTATGACAGTTTGTCAACATGAGTACTAGAAGGATTTATTAACATATGTTCAGAGTTTCACAGCTTGTACACTTGAATAAAAGGAGTCGTTTAAAGCAGACTAAAAACATGCACATACATTGACCGAAACAATCTTTTTTTCTGAGGAGGTAAAGACCAGTGAACTTTCATAATCTAGCTAGTTAGAGCAATGCAAGCTTTACTGGTATTAAATCATCATTATCCTCACCCTCACCATTTTTTTGATTTTCTACATGGGGTCTGCTGTGCTGTTGCTTGTTGTCAGCTGTCAACATCTCTACTGATTCATAGTTTCATAGTTTCATAGTATAGTACTAGGCTATCTGCCCTGGGGCATTTGTAAGCCTAGCCATAGTGATGTGGCTTTTGCCACCCCATGAAATGGTACAAAAATGTACAGAATAAATCTAGAATACTGTGCCTCTGTCTAGTAGTGAACAGTGAAGGTCCCCTTATATAATAGAATTAGTTTACTGTGCCCCTGTCTAGCAGTGACATAGATGTCACCCCTGGGGTAAACTTACGATCTCCCATCCACTTATCAAGATTTCTCTTGGAGAGAGTCAGTGAGGGGCTCTGCCTAATATGAACTGGGATCCTGTTCCAAAGCATGGGAAGCCTCTGGGTTATGAATCTATCCCTCCAGCATGTCCTATTCATACTTGTGCCGAGGTTTAAGTCTTTAGCTCTCGTGGTCCTGATGGATTTGGATTTTTTGAGGTGGAGCATGTCCATCAGATCCTGATTGGACATGGCCTTGTACGTCAGGCAGAGATCACCTCTGAGCAGGCGGTATGCTACTGAATAGAGCTGAAGTTTCTTTAGTCTGGCAGAATAAGACATATGTTGGAGATCCTTGATCCTTTTGGTGAGGTACTTTTGTGGTCTCTCCAGCTGTTGCAAATGCCGGGTGAGGTACATATCAAATGGGGCATTGTACTCAATCATGGGTCTGATGAGGGAGGAATATAGGGGTACAATGACATCCTTGGATCTGGATGTGAATCCCTTCATGATGAGGTGTGCAAGGTAGAATGTTTTTCTAACCACTTTGGCAAAGTGGGTGTCAAATGAGAGGCCACTGTCTACTTGGGTCCCTAGGTCTCTGATTACTTTTTCCGTACTCAGTGGGTTGCTGTCTATGTGATAATTTGTGGGTACTTTGTTTTTTCCAAAAGGGATGACTATACATTTTTGGCATTTAGTTTAAGGCCGTGACTACGGCACCAGTTGTCCGTTTCAGTGAGGCCTTTTTGTAGGATGTGTGTGTCTGCTGGTGTATCGACTATGGCGCCTAGTTTGCAGTCATCTGCAAACTTTGTCAGCCACAGCCCTCCCATGTTTGCTTTAACATCTGAGAAATAAATGCCGAACAAGAGGGGTCCCTGGACAGATCCCTGTGGGACACCACTTGTGACTGGCTTTGAGTCTGACATTGCTCCAGCGATTTTAACTTTATGGGTTCTGTCCTTTAGCCAGTTTGCAAACCATCTAGTGACATAAGGGTTTACTTTCAGCTGTTTAGCTTATCTATGATGCCTGAGTGGGGTATTGTGCCAAGGCCTTAGCCAAGTCCAGGTATGCTGTATGGACTGCTTTGCCCTCATCAATGGCTCTAGTGACTGTTTCAAAAGTCAACCAGGTTTAAAAGGCAGGATCTGCCCTTTACAAAGCTGAACTGGGTGGGGTCAAGTGTCTGTAGGTCCCCTATGTCTCTGTTTATAAGTTCCATAATGATTCTTTCCATAGCTTTGCAGACCAGGCTAGTTAAGCTTATGGGGGTAGTTTCCAGGGTCTGTAGAGGCACCCCTTGTGGAGTGGGACCACTGTTGCTGTACGCCAGTGTTCAGGTACATATCTCGAAGTAAGGCTAAGGTTAAATAGCATTTTTATGTGTGGGTTTAGCTCCTCTTGGAGTTCACGTAACACGCACCCGGGATACCGTCAGGTCCCATTGATGCTGTGTTTTTTGCTTTGTTTAGGGCGGTTCTCACTTGGACATCTGAGATGACAGGGAGATTACATTCAGCTGGGATAAGTATTTCTTCTTTTGGGGGTGAAGGAGGGGAGAAATTTGCACTGAACCTGTCAGCCAGAATGTTAGTAATATCTGTGGGTTCAGTGTATTTTTTGTTGTTGTGAACCAACTCTGAGCATATCTGAGGGTTTCTGTCCAGGTTTCTAACATAGCTGAAGAAGGCTTTGTGGTTGTCTTTAGTGTCCTTAGTGATTTTACTCTCAAAGTTTGCCTTGGATGTTTTTATGAGAGAACGTAGTTTTCTGCTAATGTTGATCAGAGATGTCTTCCCTTCATGGGATTTCGCTCTGACGTGCAGTAGCTTCCTTCTTTTGTTATACAATTTGTTTATGGCTGAGGTCCACCAGACAGGATGCTTACATTTGGTGGAGAGGGACTTGGATTTGTTTGGTATTGCATGATCCATGCATTCTTGGAGATGTCCATTGAAAGCATTTGTGAAGGATTCGGCATTGTGGGATGTGGTATCCACTGGCACAGTGGGCTTAAAGGATACCATCTCAGTCTTAAGAAGAGTGAAGTCTGCTTTTGAGAAGTTTTTCACTGTGGTCTTTTGTGCTGGTGGTGGAGGTTTGATATGTATATCCAGGGTGATTAGTTTGTGGTCAGATCTCACTAGTGAGGGGTATACTTCCGGTGTGGAGCATTTTGTCCCCATGTTTGTGATGATCAGGTCTAGTATATTATCTCCCCTAGTGGGAGAGGTGACTAGTTGTTCCAGTGCATTTGAATTTATGAATTCCAGGAACCTTTGGGCTAGGGTATTAGGGCTAGAATAATGTACCCAATCTATGTTTGGGTAGTTGAAGTCTCCCAGTATGATGGTATTTTGTGATACATTCATATCCTCCAATGTCTTCAGGAAGGCTGAATGGGGTTCTTGAGATTGGGAGGGTGGTCTGTAACATGCTACCAGTTGTATAGCAGTTTTGCCTATGGTTAGTTGCACTTGTATGGTCTCTGATGCTTCATGTGTTGCTACTAACCTGGAGGTGTGGGTGTCCTTTATGAATATGGACACTCCCCCTCCCTTTGTGGTTCGGCCTGGGTTTTGGGGCCAAAAAGCATGATACGAGGTATAGCCTGGTAGCGCTGGGGTGATCTCAGGAGCCTTGAACCAGGTTTCAGTTACTGCACAGACGTCGATGTTCTCCATGCTGAGGAGTGCATCAAGTGCCTGCATCTTGAGATTTAGACTTCTGGCGTTGAGCAGCATTACCCTTAGTTTTTTCCATTTTGTTTTCTAAGGAGGTGGGTTTGTCTTTTGAGCCTTGCCTAAAAAAGGCACTATAGGGGTGGCAAGAGCCTTAGCCAATATCCGGAAGCCCAGTGGTGACAGGTGTAAGCCATCCCTTGTGAAGCAGCATGGCTTGTCCAACATATCATCCCAGGCAGACAGACATCCGATCCCCTTAGAATGACACCAGTACTTGAGCCAATTGTTAAAGCTGATCATCTTGTCTTTGTATTGTGGTATCATTCTTGGTGAGGGAAAGATGCTGCTCAGGGTCAGGGTCATACCAGCCTGGGCTACATAATTGGAGAGCTCCTCTATGTCTCTTTTCATGTAGTCCAGGGAGGTACGTCTCAGGTCATTCACACCAGCATGGACAATGACGGAGTCATATTTGTACTTGCTTTGGAGTGACCTGAGTGCGTGTGTTATGTGGCGGATCCTAGCTCCCGATAGACAGCTCACAGTCTTCTCCTTGTTCAGCCTTGTCAGTGGGACATCAGTGTGTCTGACTATGGAGTCACCTATTACTAGTGTATCAGGCAAGGTGTTTGGCCTTAAGGGCTGCGATTGGTCGACACACTGATTTATTGAAGTATGTGTTGCATGTGTTTTGTTTTGAGGTGGTGGATCTTTGGATGTCTGCTTTGGGAGCCTCTGTTGTTTTGGTAAGTTTTTTATTAGAGCCTCTGAGTATGTCTTTGTGTTTTTATGTGTTTGGTTTGCAGTTGTGGTAGGTCTATATGGGACTGGGATTGTTGTGTGTGTGGTTGCCATCCCCTCCTGTCTGGTCATGCCAGCCCTGAGTTGAGAGAGTTCAGCCTCCAGTTTGGCTATATAGCAATGCAGTTAATTTTATTTTAATAAAAGAAAATTGTACTTTAGTTTTATGCAAGTTCAAATGTTTATATAACCAAAAAACTACTGTGCTGGCTATATTTTGAATTTAATATTTTGTCTGTTCTGTTCTTCAGTTTGCATTTGAATATTGGTATCCTACCATTCCACTGGAGTGGGTGGAATTGCATAATTATGTACGCAAATTTTATGTTAATCACTGTACAGATTTATGGCCAGTTGTACCTACTTTTCATGGGGCTTTGTCCAGATTTTTGATGTTTCCAGGTTGAGGGGTATGTCCTGTAGTGTTTCCCTATTAACCCTTTAAACCTTTTATAGCTCTAATATTTCAATACCATGCAGTCCATGATATATTAAACGGGGTATGAACACCCTTCTTCTCCTTGGACAAGGTCTATCAACAGCAGCAGCAGGACATATTTCAGCTCATTGCACATACACATGCAAAAGAGCCGCAGCCTCTAACTTTGCTTTTTTCTAAGTGTGATGGCGACTTATTCCAATAGGTTTTTGGAATTCATGGCAAAGGGCTACACCATCAGTATATGGTTACTTTATAGTTTTCTGAGTGGCTCCACTACTTTGGATTTGTTCATTAGCATATAATTTGGCTGGTTAAGCTTTCATTAGCATACTCTGCTGTTTACATTTGTTTGGTGTCTATACGACATGTAGAGCCATTTAACGAAAACAAAATTGCATGTGTACGTTAACAGTGCCGAAATTAGCCATTCTTGAATCCAGCCTACTGTTCAATAATAAAGTAGGATGTGTAAAACTGTACTCACTAAAACTGCATGGAATAATTGGAGGATACCATTTTACAAAAATCTGCAATAGTAAGCTATTCTAATGTTAAACTACACTGATGTTGAAATGCAAAGTTAACTACTACAATATGACATAAAAAGAAAAAATGCATGCACATTATCAATGAAAAAAGGGTAGCCACCTTTCTTTCAACTTAATTTTATAAGACAGTTAACCTCATTGATGCTGACAATATTGTATAAGCATCCTGCTGTAACTGTTTAGTGCAACTATCAAATCTATGTATGTTATTTCTGCTGAAAAATATATAACTGTTATCTGTTGCCATTAATTTGGTACAAATCTCAATTTCAGTAATACTTACCTCTGTCTATAGATCCATTTCTAGTTTTATTCATTTGAATACTGCCCACTGTAGGAGATCAAGCAGAGTAACATAACATCTTTATATATAAATGCAAGCCAACACCAAAAGTACTCCACCTGTTTTTACTCTTCTGTAGCATTCCTGTGCTTAGCTACTGCAGTATGTATCATGCTGCCCTCCAGTAATATGTTATGATGCTTTCTTTAAGATTTTCTCCTTGGCTGTTACATAATTTTCTTTTCACAATTTAAAATTTTTGACTAAGTTAAAAATCTATACAAGTTTTCTGTAGCTCTTTGTTGTTTTCCACCTACCATTTGTCAAAAAACCTATTGACTCTCTTGGAAATTTGCCCCTCTTTTATTTTGTGCTGTCATTTACAACTACACTCTCTCCATTCCCCCCTCCCCCCACACATACAACACTTCCCTAGACAAGCTTAGAGTTTGTATAGTGATAGCTTCATGTTTTGTAGCCTTGGAGTGAGTAAGCCCAACACTGACAACAGAAACAGGCTGCCTGGAAGGACAAACTAAATCCTATTTTTTTTTTAAAAACTCTAAGCAATATGTTGCAGCAGAAAAAAATACTGCAATGTATTTATAACGTGCAAAAAAACACAGCTCAAGAGTTTGTCAGTGGAAAGAAGGTTTAAATTTTCTATGAAGAGGTTTTAAGTATAAGCAAATATTCTGAATTTTAACTATACACACACATATATATATATATATATATATATATATATATATATATAATATTTATTTATTTAACATTTGTTGACCGGGAAAGTCTGACTTGGTTCCACAGATCCTGTTTTCAGCAAAGGCCTGGGGAGAAATGCTCCAGACACATGCCTTTAGAATGTGGGAGGAAACCCACGCGAATGCAGGGAGAACATGCAAACTCCACACAGAAGGCACCCCGGCCGAGAATCAAACCAGAGAACTTCTTGCTGTAAGGTGACAGCATATACATAGGGAGGAGCATAGGGTGACATACAAGAGTGGAAGAAGATGCACACAGGTGGATTATATCTTATGTAGGAGGGCCACTTTGAAGGAGATTGGAGACTGTAAAGTGGTGACCGGAGAAAGTGTAGTTAGGCAGCATAGGATGGTGGCTTGTAGGATGACGTTGGTGATCAAGAAGAGGAGGAGGAGTGTGAGGGCAGCACCAAGGATCAAATGGTGGAAATTGAAAAAGGGTAATTGTGAGGTAGAGTTCAGGGATGAGTTAAGGCAGGCACTGGGTGGCAGTGAAGAGTTACCAAATAGCTGGGTAACTACAGCAGAACTAGCAAGGGAGACGGCTAGAAAGGTGCTTGGTATCACATCTGGACAGAGGAAGGATGACAAGGAGACATGGTGATGGAATGAGGAAGTACAGGAGAGTATATAGAGAAAGAGGTTGGCAAAGAAGAAGTGGGATTGTCAGAGAGATGAAGAAAGTAGACAGGAGTATAAGGAGATGAGGTGCATGGCAAAGAGAGAGGTGGCAAAGGCTAAGGATAAGGCATATGAAGAGTTGTATGAAAGGTTGGACACTAAGGAGGGAGAAAAGGACCTATACCGATTGGCTAGACAGAGGGACTGAGCTAGGAAAGATGTGCAGCAGGTAAAGGTGATAAACGATAATGAGGGAAACATACTCACAAGCGAGGAGAGTGTGTTGAGGAGATGGAAAGAGTACTTTGAGGGGTTGATGAATGAAGAGAATGAGAGGGAGAGAAGGTTGGATGATGTAGGTATAGTGAATCATGAAGTACAATGAATTAGCAAGGAGGAAGTAAGGGTAGCTATGAAGAGAATGAAGAATGGAAAGGCTGTTGGCTCAGATGACATACCTGTGGAAGCATGGAGGTGTTTAGATGAAATGGCAGTGGAGTTTTTAACCAGATTGTTTAATGAAATCTTGGAAAGTGAGAGGATGCCTGAGGAATGGAGGAAAAGTGTTTTGGTACCGATTTTTAAGAATAAGGCTGATGTGCAGAGCTGTAGTAACTACAGAGGGATTAAATTGATCAGTCACAGCATGAAGTTATGGGAAAGAGTAGTGGAAGCAAGGTTAAGAAGGGACGTGAAGATTAGTGATCAGCAGTATGGTTTCATGCCAGGAAAGAGCACTACAGATGCGATCTTTGCTCTGAGAGTGTTGATGGAGAAGTACAGAGAATGTCAGAAGGAGTTGCATTGTGTTTTTGTAAACTTAGAGAAAGCATATGACAGGGTGCCTAGAGAGGAGTTGTGGTATTGTATGAGGAAGTCAGGAGTGTCAGAAAAGTATGTAAGAGTGGTACAGGATATGTACGAGGGTAGTGTGACAGCGGTGAGGTCTGCTGTGGGAGTGACGGATGCGTTTAAGGTGGAGGTGGGGTTACATCAAGGATCAGCTCTGAGCCCTTTCTTATTTGCAATGGTGATGAACAGGTTGACAGACGAGATCAGACAGGAGTTCCCGTGGACTATGATGTTTGCAGATGACATTGTGATCTGTAGTGAAAGTAGGGAACAGGTGGAGGAGACCCTGGAGAGATGGAGATATGCTCTAGAGAGAAGAGGAATGAAGGTCAGCAGGACTAAGACAGAATATATCTGTGTGAATGAGAGGGAGGATAGATGAATGGTGAGGATGCAAGGAGTAGAGGTGGCAAAGGTGGATGAGTTTAAATACTTGGGGTCAATAGTTCAGAGTAACAGTGAGTGTGGAAGAGAGGTGAAGAAGAGAGTACAGGCAGGATGAAGTGGGTGGAGAAGAGTGTCAGGAGTGATTTGTGACAGACGGGTACCTGTAAGAGTGAAAGGGAAGGTCTACAAGAGGGTAGTGAGACCAGCTATGTTATATGGGTTGGAGACAGTGGCATTGACAAAAAGGCAGGGGTTTGAGCTGTATGTGGCAGAGTTAAATATGTTAAGATTTGCTCTGGGTGTGATGAGGGTGGACAGGATTAGGAATAAGGATATTAGATGGTCAGCCCAGGTTGGAAGGTTTGGAGACAAAGCCAGAGAGGCAAGATTGCATTGGTTTGGACATGTGCTGAGGAGGGATGCTGAGTATATTGGGCAAAGAATGCTAAGGATGAAGCTACCAGGTAACAGGAAAAGAGGAAGGCCTAAGATAAGGTTTATGGATGTGGTGAGAGAGGACATGCAGGTGGTTGGTGTGACAGAGCAAGATGCAGATGACAGGACGAAATGGAAACAGGTGATCTGCTGTGGCGACCCCCTAACGGGAACAGCTGAAAGAAGATGATGATTAGCTTAACTTCTATCATTATATTTTTGGTTAGGACAATATAGCAACAATGATAAACTAGACTACTGCAGAGGCAATAGTATAGGCTAGAATACCAATCTAAATAAAAAAATGTCTTTTTTTCATTTTTTCTTTATACTGCTCCTGTTGGAAAGCATTTGGTCTTCTTCAAGCATTTTGAAATCCTAAAGACAGCAAAACATTTACAACTGCAGATTGATGTAAATGATTACTGATTTTCAGGGGCTAAATTACAAACTGGTATGTGTAAGAAACTATATTGTATTTCACTTTTTCTTTAAATTGATGGATAAAAAAGAAAGTGTCCTGAATATTTGTCTGGTATGTTTAAGAAACTTTGTCGTAGTTCACGTTTTCTCCAAAGAGATGGATAAAACTAAGTGGCCTTAGTATTTGTCTAGTGTGCGTAAGCAACTATATTGTATTTCACGTTTTTTTCTAAAATGATTGTTAAAATAGAAAGTGGCCTAAATACTTGCATTTGGCAACTGACAGATACGAAATTGGACAGTAAAAAGGCACTTTTTGCTATGATGTCACTGTACACCATTAAATAACAGGAGCAGGAATATGTGTGCAGGTCCATGGTCAATACCTTTCGAGACTCAGCAGCATAAAGAGCGGCACTGACTATATAGGTGGCAATTAATGACAAGTAGATACTAAAGTGACTGTTTTATGTCAGAAAAATCAGACTGAGAGCATCAAGGGTATGTGATCCACTTGAAAATATATTAAATACCTTTGTATAAAATATTTACTTTCAGATAATGCTATGGGTATCTAGAGAATGATCATCTAGATCCAAGCATTTCTGGAGAAAAGAAGAATTGTTAAAATAATATTCCAATCTACAATAGTATTAAAAAAAACTTAAAGACAAAAAAGAGAGAGTTCTATGTGTGATTGTCTAATACCATTATTAGGAAAGGCACAGAAAATACACAGGAAACTGTCATATGCATCTTTGTAAATGGTTCTTGATTATGTCAAAACACCATTTTAAGTCTACAAAAGTGTTGTTGTTTTTTAAGGGTAGAAAACAGAAATACAGTATTAGAAAATGATGCTGTTTTAAGAGTAGATCCTTCTAGGCATGGTGTGTGAAAAAGTAATAATGAAGTGCAATATTTAGCTACTCACAGAGGAATAGAAAGGTCAAATTTCTTGATCTCGGGAAATTACTTGTGCATGGATGAAGATTGCTTTAAAGAATGATTAGTCTGTCTGCGTCATAACCATGTGAAGTTCAAACCTAAATTACACCACTTATAATGGAAGGGCCACAGAAATAAGTTCAATGCAATGTTATTTTCCCCTACCAATGGCAAAAGTGGGGGTACAGTAATGTTGCAATATCTGTAAACATATTTTCAGAATAGTTTTAAGTCACATTTGAAGTCAAGGATTCAGCATGGAAAATTTCATTGATACTCTGGACCCATTTTTTTTTCCTGGCAGAGTTTTCCCGATGTACCAGTACCATAAGGTGACATTGGTATGCCTGTTAATTCCTTCATTATGATTGTCCTAGATAAACTCCTCATAACTGAAAATGATGTCATGTACATTACCAACTACAAACATCAGAAGAAGAAGTGCAGTACATGAGTCACACATTTTACAATTTATCAAGAACATGATTAAGTCTTCAGAGAAAGACAGGGTTACTGAACTACAGTACTGATGGCCATTAGAAACACCCCTTCAAGCTCAACATAAGGGTAAGACATTTTGAACTAGTATCTGGGACATAGGACACCAGTCATACATTTTGATGAATTCTGCTCAGTCAACAAGAAGTAATACAACATAATAAATTATTAAAAGATCTGTGGTTTAACATTTCAGAAATTATCTTAAATCTTATGCTAACATTTTGTCAAAAGGCTCTGTAGGAGTGATTCATGGGGCATAATTTTAAGAAAAAAGAGTCGTGCAAAAAATATCAAAGATGTTGTACCCAATGGCCCACTGAAAGTGAGAGGGATAAAGGCGATCATATTATTTCTTAATTCAAAATAAAAATAATGAGTAAAAAAGTGGGCCAATGTGTTCACTTAAAGAAAGGCACAGCAAGTTAATGACTTTGTTCTTGTCTTTCAGAACTATTAGCATCTTGACCATGAAGGATCTAATATTATTTCTCATATTCCAAGTAGCACTGCAGTTCTAGTAATATGGAATGTGACCTCCGTGGAAATGTAAGAACAGAATGATATTCATTTTAAGTTAATGTGCTCAGGAATGTGTTGTCTTCAGATCTTACTCAAGAATAACAATTTAGGACTGATATGTTATCTTTGTTTCCTTAAATAAGGAAACATGATTGCTGGACCAAGAGCTTATTGAAAAGTACTGTGGTACAGAAATATGTCTGGTAGCTTTTACATCACAAGATATGACTCAAATGTATAATTAATGCTGCACCAAATTATATTAAGACAAAGGTGAGTTTAAATATCCCTCTTTATTTTAACTTTGTTCATCTCAATAAAAGAAATCCGGGTGACAAAAAGTTAAAAACTAAAACTTTTAAAACACAAGTGAAGCCAGGAACAGAACTCAGATGTAAAGTAAACTATCTTATTAAGCGCTTTTCGTCTAACTTAATAGTTAGTCATTTTCAGATAAACAACATTCAAACATCCAAAACTTTAAATAGTAATATTTGTTAAAATCATGTGAAGAAAGACGTAAAATTTAAAAAAGACATAAAATGAATGGAATTTATGCTGCCTTACTCAAAGCTGTTGCCCTTTTAAATGTCATTTCTTTTTTTAAATTTTCTTTTTTAAATTGTACGTCTTTCTGGCTTCACTTGTGTTTTAGAAATCCAGGTGAGCTTTACCTGAGAAATGTATCTAATCTTAGTAGATTAATTATAAAGCAGAACAGTTATCTTGGAATATTGTCAAATGTATCTCCTCTGTAGTTAGGTTGTAGATATGAGATTTATAACATTTTTGTAAGTATACCATTCACAAGTTCTCTCTGATATATTTGCATGGTGTAGCAAATAAATATAATCCAAAACATGAACAAATGCCTTCTTATGTAAAGTCTCTTAATTTCAAAAAAATAAAAAGAAGGATTTGGGTTATGTTTTATTGATGGAGTTGATGCCTACGAATTTTAACAATATTAAATGAAGCTTTATCTGAAAATATGAAATTAGAAGCAACAAATAAGCATGTAGAGTAGAGGATATTCAAAGATTCATTGGACAATTTCCAAATTAAACTCTTCACTGATGGATAACCTGTAGGTGATCAGAGTTAACAACGTTTTAAATTATTTATTGCAGACTAGTCTTCAAAACAATATAAGAATTAGCAAATAAACTAAACAAAACTGAAATTACTAATTTGTTCTTTCAGTGTAAACAAGGTCCAACTTTTTGGTGCAAGTAGAACCAGACATCCATGTGCTTGCATGCCATCTGATAAGATGGCACAGATTTTGACCTCTCTTTCAAAATTCAGTAATGTCACTCTGTCTGTTGATCCATTTCATTTCAGAATTCTATTGTACTAAAAACTGGTGACATCATGACAAATATTTAATGATGTAATACTCCAATAGGATACTAGTCTACACTCATGAACTTCAAGAAACAAGCTGATCAGGAATACTTTAGTCTGCTGTGTGCCATATTAGGGTGATTGCACCTCAGTTTTACAAATCTATCTATGTGAAAAAGGCAGTATGATGTCTGTGTGTGCCACAGGAAGAACATTTAAGGTTTAGAATTGTATAAGAGAGTGAAGTTCAGTGATGTCCTGGTATATCTGGGGATATAGCACAAAAATTTGGGACATGGCAAAATGGATATTGTATCAGTGCCCTTATAATAGAAAACACATCTATAAAAGATGAATATTTAAAGTCAAGTGGTGATAAACTTAAACATTTGTTAGATATTCCATGTTTCAATATACCCAAATTTACATATCTACCACAAGACAAAATGTAATTTCTGGAATGCTGTCTTTCCACTCCGAGTTCCTAAAAATCACAGCTTACAGGATGCATATAGGATCATAGAATCATAGGAGGTTACTAGGCTATTGACCCTGAGGCCCTTATAAGCCTAGCCAAGAGTTTAGCCCATGTTTACACAAGTCAGCACCCAGGGCTCCTATCCAGCAGGGACACAGGTGGAATCCCAGGAGTGTATTTTCTATTTTCCATCCAGTTATCCAGGTTGCGCTTAAAAAGGGATAATGAGGTACTCTGCTTGATGTGGAGAGGGAGTCTATTCTACAGATAGGGGTGTCTCTGGGACACAAATCTATCCCACCAAGTCCTATTGATATCCCAGACCAGGTTGAGGTCACACATACAGATTGCTCAAGTGGAGCTTGATTTATGGATATGCAGCAGTCCCATCAGAGTGGGGTCTGAGATTGTTTGTATGCCAGAGATCAACTCTGAGGAGTCTGTATGAAACTGAGTAGAGGGACAGGGCATTTAGCCTATCTGTGGAGGGTAGGTGTTTGAGGCCCTGAATTCTCCTGGTGAGGAACCCCTGTGGTCTCTCCAGTTGCTGTATGTGCCCTGTGAGGTATATGCCAAAGGGGCACATTGTACTCAATAATTGGCCTTATAAAAGAAGAATACAGGGATCTTATGACCTCTTTATCCCTGGATGAAATACCCTTACTTATGAGGTGGGCCACACAGAAAGCTTTCTGTACAATGGAAGCAACATGGTGTCAAAAGTCAGGTTGCTATCAACCTGGGTGCCTAAATCCCTCACTACTGATTGTGTACTTAGGACTTGGTTATTAATGTGATAATATGTAGGGACATCACTCTCCCCAAAGGGGATGATGGTGCATTTTTTGGCATTCAGCTTGAGGCCATGTTTCTGGCATCAGTCATTTGTTTGGTTGAGACCCTCTTGGACATCCACATCACTTGGGGAATTGATGACTGTGCCTAGCTTGCAATCATCTGCAAACCATAGCCCACCAATTTTGGCCTGCACCTCAGAGAAGTATATCCCAAATAACAGAGGTCCCAAGACCGATCCCTGGGGTACACTACTCGTTATGGGTCTACTGCTTGAGGTGGCTTTCCCTATTTTGATTAGGTGGGTTCTATCAGTGAGCACATTTGCTACCCATCTGGTAACATATGGCTTGATGCCTAGTTGAGAGAGTTTATCTACTATCCCCAAGTGGGGAATAGTATTGAAGGCTTTAGCCAGGTCAAGGTAGGCAGTATGCACCATCTTCCCTTCATCCATGGCTTTGGTGACCATCTCAAAGAAGTCGATCAGATTTAACAAACATGACTTCCCCTTGACAAAGCCAAACTGTCTGGGGTTGAGTGTTTGAAGATTGCCAATGTCCATGTTAATGAGGTCCATGATAATCCATTCCATGGCCTTGCAGATCAAGCTAGTTAAGCTGATGGGTCTATAATTTCCTGAATTGGTGGACACTCCACCTTTGTGTAAATGGATGACAGATGCTGTCCTCCACTCAGCTAGGACAAAGCTGGTTCTCAGGCTTTAGTTGAATAGGGTGCCTAATGGTGCTGCAACTTCATGCCTGAGTTCGTGTAGGATGCAGTCTGGGATGTTATCAGGTCCCATGTAGGCTGTATTTATTGCCTTTGAGAGGGCAGTGATGACATGTTCCCTAGAGATAAGGGGTGGGGTGCAGGTACTGGGGATGTCCTGATTTACTGATGGGGGGACAGAGGGAAGAAGTTTTCACTGAACCTGTCAGTCAGTAAAATGGCTATATCTACAGTATTTGTGTATGTTGTGTCCTTGACCACCAGTTCTGAAAAGATCTGGGTGTTCCTTTGAGACTGTGCACATATGTGAAGAAGACCTCATGATTATCTCTAGTAGATGTGGCCAATTTGGACTCAAAGTTGGCTTTAGAGGATTTCACTAGTGCTCTTATTTGCTAAGGAGAGATTGATTCCAGTTGGGCACCTGCTCCTACTTGGTCCTGGGCAGCATCTTTTCCTTTTGTTATATAGTTTACTTATTGCAGGCGTCACCAGAAAGGGTTACTCTTCCTTGGGGTGGATGATTTTGTTCTGTCAGGTATTCCTGATTCCATGCATCTATATAAATGCTCGTATAGTACTTTGGTGTAGATTTGGACATTGGTAACAGTTCCTACAGTGGGGGAAGGGCTGTGAAGCTGTTAATACCATCCCTCAGGAGGATGTAATCAGCTTTGGAGAAGTTTTTTGTTTGACCCTAGCTATAGGGGGGGTCAGGGGAAATGGTGACTTCGAAAGTGACCTTGCTATGGTCGGATGTTACCCGGGAGGATGATGCCATAGGGGTGGTGCAGTGGTTACGTATGTGGTTAATAACAAGTCTAAGATATTATTACCTCTTGTGGGGACATTTGCATTGATAAAATGGAGGAATTTCTGGGCATTTGTGTTCTGGCATGAGTAATTTTTCCAGTCTATGGTTGGGTAATTAAAGTCACTCAGGATCAGGGTAAAAGGTTGAATCTTGATAGATTTGAAGAGGTCCAGATAAATGGAGTGGGCATCTTGAGTCAAATTTGGGGGCCTGTAGCTAGCTATAATTTGAATAGGGGTCTTGTCAACAGTTAACTTCACTTGGAGTGTCTTCTGTGCGTCATACTGTTTGACCAGCCTGGAGGCATACCTCTCAACTGTCCAGATTTTTGCCTCATATTTTTGGTCTGCTCCTCATAAAATTTTGATTTTCTAGCAAATTACTGGAAAATCATTGAGGATTGAATTCAGAAAATAATGACAGACATTCATGTTTCACACTTCATACCTTTCAGAAAATTCATGCTAATGTGAAACCTGTTTTTCTATCAACTTTCTAAGTTTGTAAGAGCAATATTTAAAAACTGTCCCTATTTTAAGGCCTTTGTCTCCCCGTTATTTACGGCTGTGTCCAGATTTCTTACTCTAAGAGGTTGAGAGGTATGCCTGAGGTGTGTGTATGTGTGTGTGTGTGTGTGTGTGTGTGTGTGTGTGTGTGTGTGTGTGTGTGTGTGTGTGTGTGTGTGTGTGTGTGTGTGTTTCATGTTTCGACTCCTAGCATTTAGCAGAATGACCTTTAATTTGCATTTTGCTGAGATTTTTATGTTGGTAGTATCAATGTCATGACATTTCCTAAAACGAGGCACTATGGAGGAGGCAAGGGCCTTTGCCAGAAGCCTGAAGCCCAAGTGAGACAGATGCAGTCCATCTTTAGCAAAGCATCATGTTTTGCATCAGCTCTATTGCAAGACTGCAGTTAAGTGAGCTTTATCTACATTACTTGTAGTTCCTCTGTAAGGGTTACATCTTGCCTAGGGTAAAACAGATGGCCAGGTTCCAAAGATTCAGAGCACATTTCACACACCCAAACCATTAGTCAGCTCAAGCTGAGGTGACTAAAGACAGGTTTGGGTACCAAGCCCTTCAGAGCTTTCATACCAACTAAGAAGAGGGAGGGAGGGAGGCTGAACCCTGTGAGAACATTGCTAGGAACTACAATAATCAAATGCCTACACCCTGGCATAAAAATACATTAACAAACAAGGGTGATGGATGGAGGGAATAGTTACTGTACAGTGATCATTTGAACATCTACTGTTATGGTAAGTTTACTTACACAACTATACTATGTTCTTAATATTGATCACTGTTCTAAACACCTTAGCTAGATTGGTAAATTATCTTAGCTTACCACATTTGGGAGGTGGAAGGTAAAGGGTCCAGGATCCTCTGGAGAGTGGTTCTAATAAAGCCTGACCTAGACCCAGGAATCTAGCTTGTAAAAGTATGTAGAGAAGACAAAATTACTGCTTCTAAAATACTTCTAGAGTCCAGCCTTTCCAAAAAGCCAAAGATGAAGCCAAGGCCCTGGTAGAATGAGCCTTGGCCCTGCCTGGAATAGTTTTGTTGTGGTGGGCAGAGACAACAATATTGAAATAGTCTGCTTTGACACAGGTAGTCCCTTCTTGTTACCTTCACAAGAAATTAAAAACTGATTGGAAGTTCTTAAAAATTTGTTCTGTCACGAAAGTACCTGAGCTGTCTATGAACACCCAGGTATGAAGTATCCTTTCACCCCGTTTTTGGATTCCTGAAAAAATATGGGGAGATGAATAATGTGGCTTAAAGTAAACTCGGACACCACTTTAGACATAAAAGAAGGATTCGTTCTCAAAGAAACACTGTATGTGTGAAAAATGAGATAAGGCTGAACCATCATAAGAGCTTGCAATGCAGATGCTCTTCTTGCAGAGGTCAGAGCAACCAGTAAGACTGTTTTCCATGTTGAGACCTCAAGTCAGCCACATGAGTAGGTTCAAAGTGAACAAGTGTCAACTTCTTTAACACAAAATTAAGATCCCAAGGAGGAGCTGCAAGTTTTCTTGGAATTCTTTTATGCAATAGCCATTTCAAAACTATTTTGACATCAGAATACATAGAAAGAAGAGGATCCATGGGCAGACATGCTGAAATGGCCAATAAATGAACCTAGATAGAGGGGTAAAACAGGCCATAAGAAAGTATCTCACACAACTATTTTAAAACCAGAGAAGCACTAGCCCTGAATGGGTGCTGTTTCTGTTGTTGGCATCAGATATAAAACCTTTTCCATTTGCTAATGTATGATTTTCTAGTAGCAGGTTTTCTTGTTTTTATTATTATTATTTCCTTCTGCACATCCTCTGGAAGTAGGTGCTTAAAGGTAGTAAGTTCCTATCATCCAGGCAGTCATCTGAAGCTTCTTGCAGTCAGGATTTATCAAACCCTCTTGTTCTTGTGTGAGTAGATCCAATCTATGAGGAAGCTTGTGGTAATTGCCCCTAGCCAATTAAAAAAGAACGGAGAACCATATTGATCTTGGAGAATTTCATCTGAATTTTCACTAGTACCCTGGATATCAATGGAAAGGGTGGGAAAAGGAAACAAAAACACAGTAAAAAGCACTCTAATATACTTTATTAGCCCCACAAAGTAAATTAAACACAGTTTTTTACAGAAAAAAGTTTTTTAGAATGTTTTAACTAACTTTTTAACTGTCAGAAACAAGTGTTCTCACATTTAAAAGTACAGTAAAGTCATGTGACAGTCAACAAAAATGCATACTCCTTGCTTAAAATATACTTTCCTCATGAGGGAAGTAAGTTTATGTAGAGAAAATAATATATGGCAGGTTTTTCCCCAAAGGGAACTTATCTGCCCAGCAATGGAACAGAACAAGCCGACCATCGATCCTAGCAAACCCACAAAGGAGCAGTGCCTTTGTCAGCTAGAAAGCTCTAAAGGGTTTGGCACCTAAATTTGTCTTTTATTCAGCTCAGCTTGAATCGACTAATAGTTTGGATATGTTAAAGGTACCATGAAGCTTGTAAGCTGCCCAATTTCCATATCCTCTGCAGGATATAATTCATATAGTTTAAGCTATTATAGCAGTGATCAATATGAAGAATATATCAAATGACAGTACAGACTATTAATATATTTATTTCTCATAATAAGCTAGGACTATCATTTGTATCTCTATTAAGAGAAATAACATCAGATACACAGACCTCTTTTTCTTATGCTTTTAACAAACATTGTTTTGAATTTTTACATTTTAATTATTCTCTAATCATGTACGTTATCAGTTATTAAGTCTTGAGATTTCCCATCACACCTTCTAAGGGCAGTTGGCTTCTGTATAAAATAGTCTTGTAAAAGTAATATTTGCATTGCGACTGATGTACTATTCTAATTGACAGTTTATTGTTTTTCACATAAATGGGTGAGACAGTGTTCATTTCTGGAATTTTCATTTCTTTCCTTTGTAAAACTTTGAGTGTTGCAGCCAATTTTGATTCCTTTTTGAGCAAGTTTGAATACAATGATCTCATAAATTGTTAGCTGCTTATCTGCACTGTTTATCTTCAAGCGCATTCTCTTTGGAACATTTTATTTATGACAAAACTGCACTGCAGTTGATGATTTAAACTGTTTTTCACCTAAAGCAGTCATCTGCACTGTATTTGTAGTAATTCAATGGAAGTCCTGAATCATGTTCTAGCCAGGATGTATGCAAGATATGGATAAGGCTCCTGCCAAGAATTATTAAAATATTTCTTGGTTACATTACCATATCAGTGGAAATCTCGAGTTATTGCAGTGTTTTGGAGATTCCTTACAGCATTATGTGAGTAGGAAGGAGAGGTTATCCTAAGTCTCTGTTCTCATGAGCTGTCAGAAAAATAACATGCCCTTTAAAATTATGCCTTAGAATTTCTTAAGTCAACTCTTAGAAACAGATTTTTTATTCAGTTTTTGACTGCTGCCAAGCAGGGTTTGATATATTTACCCAGCTTTATTTGTAACAATTTCTTCAAAGAATATGAGTGACTTAGATCTCCTGTACAGGTCCCATGATTCCCTGATTCACCATGGGCAGTGATACAAGTTTAATATATACATAAAACTAGGCCTGGATGTACAGTACATATCTAACATCTAAAAAAAACTAGTTATGCATTCAAGATATGAAAATTAATCCAGATTGTGTGGAGAATAAAGAAAGTGACTACTGGAGTACCCCAAGGGTTAGTCTTGGATGTAGTACTGGTCACTGTGTTTGTTTTGGGTACATCAGAAAGATTAGTGAGAAGACTTACCTTTTTGCTAATGACAGAATGATAGGTATGGAAGCGGACGATAGGAACAATAGTCCAAGAAATAATTTGGAAACATTAGCCAAGTAAGTAAAAAGATGGAAACTGAAGTGCATTGCAGATATATGAAAAGTATTGCAGTTGTGTTATAACAATGCTGCACTAAAGTACTGGCTGGAGGAAGGATAACTGATGGCAGCAAAGCAGGAAAACGAGATAAGAGGTGTGATCACACTTACACCAGACCATCAGGTGAGTGGAGTAAGTGGTCACTGGTGCTAGCTAGCCCTCAGGGAGATGCATGCCACAAAAAAAAAAAAAAGAGGTGATTTTTATGACTCAGACTGACCGTGGTCATGCCAAGTTCTGGGTACTGTGCAAAGAAAAGACAGATGTGGAACAGCTCTTGGCTGTTGGAGACAATAATAATAATTTAAGTACATAACAAAGTGGATGAAAGCAAGATGGGATCCAGCAGTTTTTTTTTTTTCTGTAGGTGAGAAACTATAGGTAGGTTAAGGAGCAGCAGAAGGTCTTAAACAATAATTTTGCAAAAACATTTATGTTGGAAACAAAGGAAAAGTATGCAGCATGGGAAGTGGAGACAACATGGAGAAATGTGGGTAGAAGGAGAGTGTAAAAGTAAGAATGTAATGAGGGAGTTAGCAGCGATGATGAAGTCTAAATCAAACAAGGTAGAGGGCATTTCATGGGAATGGCTGACATTCTTGGAATTTCCCTGTTGAGGCTGCATAACATGTCTTTGAGGACACTTAAGTATGAATTAACTGGATGTAGCCAGCAGTGGTGCATTAATGGAAGGGATGGGTAAGAGATGCCATCCCGAAACCTAAACTAGCTTAAGTTCCATGGCTGCATTTTCTGAACTGTAATTTGCAAACAAGTAAATCTGAAATAAATAAACAGTGTCCCACAGGCAGCTTATAAAATGACATTACAGCAGCTCTTACAAGAGTATGGAAAAGATTGCAGTAATGAAAATGATAGAAAGTACAGTTCTGAGAAAGAATAAGACGTAATCTGCGTACCATTTCTCTATAACTGTTTAATTGACTTTATGCATGGAAATGAGAATGTTTGGTGGAAGCAAAGTAATTTTTAAGAGCTGGTAGAAGAAAAATATCATAAGCTGCAATTAATAAAAAAATACAAGAAAGAAAGTGGAAATGCAGCCTTATGAAATAATCTTTGTAATAGAGTAACCACAGAGAGCTTGACGTATTGAGAAACATTTTGAATAGAGAAACTCTTATTCATGACTGTTTTCCTCTGAATAAGTTCTTGAGAATGAAATGTATATCTTCCTCATTTGCTCTGAGTGTGTGTTTGTAGCAGAAGCTACACATTATTAAACTGAAATAAGAAATCTGTATTATCTTCTAATGCTGAGATTAGAAAAAAAAACATGAAGTAAGAGGGGAAGGTAAAATTACAAGCATGGAAACCCTAAAGTACAAAAGACCAAAATGCACTTCACTACAGCCCCCATACTCATATTAAGTAAACTGATTGGGCAGCCACGGTGTTATAGCAGTTAGCATTGTCACCTCACAGCAAGAGGTTCTCTGGTTCGATCCTCAGCTGGAATGCCTTCTGTGCAGAGTCTGCATGTCATCCCTGTGGTCGCGTGGGTTTCCTCCGGGTGCTCCGGTTTCCTCCCACATCCCAAAGACATACTGTAGGTGGATTGGACATTCTAAATTGGCCCTAGGTGTGAGTGTGTGCATGTGTGTGCCTTCTGTGGAAGGTTGGGCGCCGGGCTGGCAATTCGACACCATAAAACTCTACTGCCAATCATGAGTGGACAGGTGATCCACTGTGGCGACCCGTAACCGGGAAAAGCCGAAAGAAGAAGAAGATTAACCACACAAGTGCTGAATGCTGATTATAAATAGTTGTTAGGTGTACAGCCAGTTTATTTTTCAGGATTTTGAATGGGGAAAAAAGATTTCCATCCACTATGTATCTCCTACCACTGCCCTATCATCATAGGAGACTATAGGTACTATATGAGATTTTTTCTAAAAGGTTAAATACTGGAAAGTGGAAAATATGAGTTCCTTTAAACCACATTTAATGAAAGTTTAATGAGAAAGAAAAGCACATTCTCCCTTTTTTATACTTTCTAATCCTTTCTCTTCATCTCAACAATGTTTGAACATTGCAGACGACTATCTGTTTTGTAGTCTCATCCAGTAAGCAGTGTATCCCATCATAAATATATCTCCTAACTTTTGTACTTATACAGTACCATTTATAACATTAATTACAGTTTGTTACTGAAAAACTCACTTTTTTGCAGAAAGAAGAAATAATGTTCACAAATGGACAGACTTTGTCTAATGCTCTATAATCTAGCTTTGATTAAATGTAATAGACTTGTAAATGAAGCAGACTGTGATTGTGTTCCAGTAATCAAGTAGTTAAGAATATCAGTGTGACACTAATCAAAGATTTTTGTGGAGCTAGTGATATGGCTGCCACTTAAAAATATCATAGTCTTACAATTTATTATTACTTTACCTTCAGAGATCACGCTGACATATCCATTAAGAAAGTTAGTCAAAAACATAGAGCCTTCTACCAATAGGATGCTTCATTTCAGTGTTAAGCTGGCAACTTCTTCACATCACTGCAATTCACTTTAGATGTTAGGATGGATTGAACTCACAAGAAAAAGTATATACCATACAAGCTTGCTTTTATGCAAAAACCTTTATATAAAAAAAAAATCCGAATTTGTTTAGCCTCCTGTTGGGGCATACATCATGAAGGAACTGCACTTTGCTTTTGCTTTTCTTTGTTCGTTTAGAATGCCAAAACATCTACCTTTAATAGGGATATGGTACCCAGCCTTGCCATTCCTAGAAATTGGAAAAGTCCTCCAGTTCAGGCTAGTGAAATTGTCAAAAGTTACTCCACAGATATGCAATCACTTAACGTGTTTTTTTTTTCTGTCGTTAGTATTGTTACTTGTCTTGAATCTAGATAAAGCTATTAGTATAAACTTTTTTTGTACACTGTTTTTTTCTTATTATCAGCGTGAATAACAGACATGTTAACCCTGCTTTCTTTTTTTATTACATTTTATTTGACTGACATACCGACATTTGTAAAGCTGCTATGTAAATGTGCAAATATATCCTATACAAAACTGTACCTGTAAATCCTAGCTGATCTCAAACATCACTGTCACTACATACCTACACTTTACCAATGCTGTATATTGCTACTTGTCCTTAAACTCCTTTACACTGACTATCTACTATATAACTTGTAAATAATCTCTATTCTCAATTGTTCCTCAACTATTACAATAAATCTCTGTCATGATACTTGTAAATAGCCGATTCCTCTTTCAAGTAACTGCTTGGTAACATAGCTTGCATCATAGTACCATGGTCACAGCATCTTCTCAATGTACTCATTTTGAAAAGTGTACATAGTTTTACTAATGCTTCAAGTAAGCTTGTACTGTTTTTCTTACTATATTATATTCATTTATATATGCATTTTTAGACTATTGCTTGTCTGTTATTAGTTATTTGTGCTATTGTACTATTTCTCCCTAGGCCTCTGCTGAAAAAGGGCTTTTGCTCAGTTGGACATTCCCAGTCAATAAATGTTAAATAAATAAATAATAATAGATACCTATATGTCTATCCCTATATATTTATTTTAATTTAATTTCTTTAACATTTGTTTACTGGGAAAGTCTGACCTGGAACAAAGCCAAATTTCAGCAGAAGCCCAGGGAGAAACGCTCCAGACACGTCTTTGAAATGTGGGAGGAAACCGGAGCACCCAGAGGAAACCCACACAGATGCAGGGAGGACATGCAGACTCCGTACAGAAGGCACCCCAGCTGAAAATCAAACTGGAAAACCTCTTGCTGTGAGGCAACAATGCTGCTGCTGCACCATTGTGCCATCTGAATGCCTATATCTGTATTATTTTTATTTTATTTTTATTTTATTTTAAATTTGTTGACCGGGCTAGTCTAACTGGATATATGTCCATTTTCAGTAGATTCCCGGGGAGAAAAGCTCCAAGAAAAAAATCTTATACAAAGAGTCTGCATTAAGAATACAAATTAATAATTATTCAACCCATTTACATAGGTTTTGCAACAGTAATAAATGAGCATGTATAAGTTAACATTTTGTAAACATGAATTTACAGCACTGTGAGGGGCATAAAGAAATTATATATATATATATATATATATATATATATATATATATATATATATATAAAACATTTTTTTCTGCTTCAGTTAGAGCTTGTTGAGATGAAAAGAGCATCAGTAATTAAATGTTTTATTTGTTAAAGGTGATTAAGGCAAGGGGAGATAGTATCAGCCAGGGCTGTTGCATGGACATGGCCATTGGGATTTTAAGAAGATTCTTAGTTGTTTATTGAAAAGTTGGGTGGATATATCCGTATATATCTATATCCATATACATCTATATATATATATATATATATATATATATATATATATATATATATATATATGTATATTTGATGTATGCCTTATAATATATTTTATTTTGTCATTATGTGCATGATGTTTATCTATGGAGCTTCTATCTTCAGCTTCACTCTGAAAAACAGCACTGCCAAGTATGGCTAATTGAAATACTAAAATAATAATAATAATAATAATGATGATGATGATGATAACAATAATAATAATAGATTTATGGCAGCTGAATTATGTACAGAAGCATGCACATGGCAGCTATTATTTTATAGCTGCCATTGTTTAAGTATACAGGCACTCTTAATATAATTTCAGTATCTCTATCATAGCATGTTTATAATGTTTTAAGACAGGGTGACTAAAGCAGACCATCTAGTTCAAGATCCGACTAAAACAAAAACATGAAAAGGTGGATCGTAGCAAAAAACTAATTTGTTACATTACTTTAGTGAGTTGTGGATGATAGCCTAAATTTCTAGAGTCATTAGCTGCACTTAGGACAAAACAACAATCAGTCACTCTAAATGTTTGTTTCGAATATTAACTTTTGTATAATGCTGTGGTGTTTATGTACTCCATGTCTATGAAAGATGTGTCTCTATTAGTTAATCATTATGTTTATGTCTGCAAGGAAATGTATGGTGGTATTGTTTATAAAATGTTGCGGGGTTGGTTATTGGTAATTAATGAGCAGTCTAAATGTGTTACTTTTTCAAGCAATGACTATCCCGATAATGAAGTAGTGTGAGAAGTCAGTACATTATCTAGATAAAGAACTTTCTTGTCAGGGGTTAAAACTGGTTTGTTTTCATGTCTTGAATAAAAGTTACCATTTTAAAATAGCTCCATATTAAAATGTTGGCACTTGTAGTGCAATGTGATGAAAATCTGAAAAAAAAGACCAAAATCCCAGAGAAAAGTGAATCTCAAAAATCACTTTTCTCATTAAAACTTATTTTGCCAGCGGAAGAAAGTTCTACTGCACTCCCATGTAGGATGGAGGCAAGTCCCCCCCCAAACTTATATATACTAACTCTGAGTTTGCCATACCTCGGGGAAAAGAGAATAATCCAGGAAATAGCACCTCAAACTTGATATATGTAAGTCCAATCTTTTGGCCATTCAGTCTGTGTATTTTTTGACTCCCTCAAGTGGGTCCCAGCATTTCAAATGGTTATCTTTTAGAACATTTCATTCAGGTTTTATGAATGTTTTGAAATGTACTCCTACTTGATGTATTACATATGACAGTCAAGTGTGATTATGGTTATAATACATAAAACATTAAAAACATGACTGAGGTTCATTGATTAAATCTGTTTCTTTATCCAGGTACCTTTTGCTCCCACATCTGCTAAACATTTAAACTTCTCCCAGTCAGACTCAGCCCAAGAATCTATGGACAATGTGTGTACCCAGTATAGTGCAGGATGGATTGTTTGGAAGGGCCATCATCAATGCGACCATAATGATTTCTTAAGTTCCTGCTCACATCTGGCCATCAGCTCATTTTGCTAGTGTTGCACACCCTGATACCCTGACTGAGGCAAATAAGGGCCCCATGTGAACTTTTTACTTATCCCTGTGCAAGAGCTACTAGGTACTCATGCACAGCACTTTTGTTTCATGTAGATGTGATCGATGGGAGTACACTCCTTACTAGCATATTGGTGACCTAACACCTACATCAATGCATGGACTATTTACAAATCTCTGTCATGTCCTTTTGCATTCTTTTGCATATGACAAGGGTTAATTTCTTTATTCGTGGAAATCCATCTTTAACCTCACATGTCTGTATCCCACCCTTAAACAGTACAGCATGAAAGATCCACATCTAACCCAGACAGTTTGACTAGAAGATGCATGTGTGAGACTGAATGTACAACTCTGTGCAGTCAAGGTATAGCACATTTACTGCTACTATCCTGTCAGATTCACTTCTAACCATATCATACATCTGGATCTTGTCTGATTGACAGTTTATACTGACCACAGAACTTTCTTGCATGTTGAATTTGACTGTGTTACCCTTTAGGAAACCAGTTGTCATTTCACTCATTTTCTATTCATGACTTTCTCTGCAAGTGCCATATCAGGCATGTAGTTCCCAGATTCTTCCTGATGCTCCCTTCCCCACACCTGGGGATCAGACTTGCTGTCCTCACGTTTATAAGTATTTAGAAGGCTAATGACCACAAGGGCCTTTTCAGCCTAGACCATGCTTTCCAAATCTCTTACAAGTTCTCATACCCTTAATAAGTGTAAACAGGGACTTGAGAGGTGAAACATTTACAAGCAGGGACCTGGGAGATGAATCATTTACAGGCTGCCTGTGTCCATTAGAGGCATAGGTGCCAAACCAGGGATGAATTTCCTGTCCGCCCTCCAGTTGTGTAAGTTACAATTGAATTGGCTTAGGGAGGAACTCTGCTTCACATGGACGGAGTGCCTGTTCCAGATGGAGGGTAGTCTGTGGGATACATACCTGTCTCTTCAGCAGGTCCTATTATATCACAGGCAAGCTTTAAGTCTTTAGAACAGGTAATTCTGGTACTGTTTATTTTGCAGATATGCAGGAGGACCATCAGGGTGAGGTCTGACAATGGCTTGTATGCCAGGCATAGATCTTCCCTCAACACCCTGTAGGAGACAGAATACAGGGATAGCGCCTTGATGTGGTCCACATAAGACATGTTACTTATACCCTTTTTTCTTTTAGTGAGGAACATCTGTGGGCATTCCAATTTTTGGATGTCCTGGTTAGGTAAATACCAAAAGGGACATTGTACTTAATGATACATCTGATGAATGCCAAATAAATGAAAGAACTGCTTCCTTGGACCTAGATGACAAACCCTTGTTTATAAATTGCACAACATAGAATGATTTCCTTACTACTGTAGAAACATGATGATCAAAAGCAGAATCAGTTAATAGGGGTGTGTTGCCAATATTATAGTTACTAGCGGTGGATTACTTCTTGAAGGATACAATTATGTAATTCTTGGCATTTAGTTTTAGTCCATCACTATGACACCAGTTATTTATCTGTGACAGCACTTTCTGGATAACATTTCTGTCAGTGGGAGATTCTATGACAGCTCCAAATTTGCATTCTTCTGCAAATTCAGTCAGCTAGAGGTCATTGACATTGGCCTTGATTTCAGAGAAGTAAATGCCATAAAGCAGCAGTCCCAGGATGAATTTCTGAGGTACTCTGCCTGTGACTGACCTCTTTGTAGAGGTAGACTCTCCAATTCTGATTTCATGAGTCCTGTCTGTGAGCCAGCTGTCTATCCACTGGGTGACATAAGTGTTTATATCTAACCTCCTGAGTTAGTTAACAATGCCCAAGTGGGACATTGTGTCAAATGCCTTGGCCAAGTCATGGTACCATTTTGCCCTCATCCATTGCTTTGGTGACCTTCTCAATGAAGTCTATTAGGTTGAGTAGGCATGACCTGCCCTTGACAAAGTCAAACTGAGTTGGGTCTGGTCTCTGGAGCTTTTCTATGCCATTCTTCTTCTTCTTCTTCTTCCTTTGGCTGTTCCCGTTAGGGGTCACCACAGCAGATCATCTGTTTCCATTTCCTCCTGTCCTCTGGTATCATGCTCTGTCACACCAACCACCTGCATGTCCTCTCTTATCACATCCATAAACCTTATCTTACGCCTTCCTCTTTTCCTGTTACCTGGCAGTTCTATCCATAGCATCTTTCTCCCAATATACCCAGCATCCCTCTTCAGCACATGTCCAAACCAATGTAATCTCACCTTTCTGGCTTTGTCTCCAAACCATTCAATGTGAGTTGACCCTCTAATATACTAATTTCTAATCCTGTCCATCCTCATAACACACAATGCAAATCTTAAACTCTTTATCTCTGTCACCTCCAGCTGTGTCTCCTGTCTTTTCATGAGTACCACCATCTCCAACCCATATAACATAGCTGGTCTCACTACTACCATCTTGTATACCTTCCCTTTCACTCTTACTGGAAGCCATCTGTCAAATCACTCCTGACACTCTTCTCCACTCACTCCACTCTGCCTGCCTTTCTTCTTCACCTCTCTTCCACACTCACTATTACTCTGAACTGTTGACCTTAAGTATTTACTTCGCCAACTCTACTCCCTGCATCCTCACCATTCCTCTGTCCTCCCTCTCATACACACACACACACACACACACACACACACACACACACACACACACACACACACACACACACACACACACACACACACACACACACACACACACACACACACACACACACACACACACACACACACACACACACACACACACACTCTTAGTCCTCCTGACCTTCATTCATTTCCTGTCTAGAGCATATCTCCACCTCTCCAGGCTCTGCTTAACCTGCTCCCTACTCTCACTACTATTATTGATTATTTCCATGATAATTTTTCCATGGCTTTGCTTATGAGATTACTGAGACTTATGGGTCTGCAGTTTACAGGGTCTGTAGATGGCACACCTCTGTAGAGGGATTACTGTTGCTGTTCTCCATTCAGAAGGCATGATGCCTGTTTGGAGGCTAAAATTAAATAGCAATTCCAGACAGCCTGATAGGTCATGTTTCATGCTATATAGAAGCAACTGAGGAAATGTGAAAATATAAAGAACAAAGTTTAGAGATTTTTGAAAGGTATGAAAAAGAAATATGGACATGGAAAACAAAGACAGATCTGATATGGTGCAATATTTATAGGTTTATAGGTGTGTGCTAGGCTAATGGCCCTGGAGCCTTTACAAGCCTAGCCCATAGAAGTGCCCTGACATCGTGCCACCCAACAGTATTTCCCAGTACCTTTATCAAGTAGAGCCACTGGAGTGATCCCTGGGGTGAATTTTCTATTTCTCATCCGCTCATTAAGATTTCTCTTGAAGTGGGCCAGTGAGGTGCTCTGCTTGACATGTATGGGAAGTCTATTCCATAGCATGGGCAGTCTCTGGGTTATATACCTGTCCCCTCCAGTATGTTCTGTTGAGTGTGGTAATGAGGATGAGATCTCTGGAGCATGTGGTGTGGAGGAATTGGGAATTCTTTAGATGTAACATTTCTAACAGAGCTGGGTCAGACATGGCATTGTAAGTCAAGCAGAGATCGCCTCTTAGTAGATGATATGCGACAGAGAACAGATGGAGTTTTTTTAGTCTGTACATGTAGGACATGTGTTTAGGGCCTAGGATCCTCTTCATGAGGAATTTTTGTGGCTTTTCCAGCTGTTGCATGTGCCTAGGTACATGCTAAATGAGGCATTATACTCTATGATAGACCTAATGAGGGAAGAGTACAGAGAGATGATGACCTCTTTCTTCTTGGATGCAAAACCCTTGGTAATGAGATGTGCCACATAGAAGGACTTTCTGACCACAGTGGCAACGTGGTGGTTAAAAGAGAAGTTGCTGTCGTCCTGTGTTTCCAGATCTCTTATAATGCCTTCAGTGTTCAGTGGGCTCCCATCGATGTGGTAATTAGTGGGAACTGAGTTTTCCCCAAAGGGGATGATGATGCATTTTTTGGCATTAAGCTTAAGGCCATAGTTTTGACACCAGTCATTGGTCTCAGTGAGAGACACCAGTCATTGGTCTCAGTGAGACCTTTCTGTAGGAAGTCTACATCTCTTGGGGAGTTAATAATGGCTCCCAGCTTGCAGTTGTCTGTGAACCTGGTTAGCCAGAGTCCCTCCGTGTTGGCCTGGACTTCTGAGAAGTAGATGCCAAACAGGAGAGGACTCAGGACCAATCCATATGGGACTCCACTCGTGACTGGTCAGCAGACTGACTTGGAGTCCACTACTTTCACACTGTGGGTTCTATCTGTGAGCCAATTTGCAAACCACCTAGTGATATAGGGGCTGATGCCTAGTTTGGTGAGTTTATCAATAATTCCCAAGTGGGGAATGAAATCAAAGACCTTGGCCAGATTGAGGTAGGCTGTCTGAACTGCCTTGTCCTCATCCACAGCTCTGATGACTGACTCAAAGAAGTCAACCAGGTTAAGCAGGCATGATCTACCTTCCAGAAAACCAAATTGCGTGGGATCTAGAGTTTGTAGATTCCCTATATCCTTGTTAATTAGGTCCATGATAATGCGCTTCATAGCCTTACATATTAGACTTGTCAGGCTAATGGGGTGATAATTTCCAGGGTTTGAAGTCACTTCCCCTTTATGGAGAGGGATGACTGTAGCAGTGCGCTATTCGGTAGGGACAAAGCCTGAGGTCAGACTGTGATTGAACAGATCACACAGATGTGGTGCCAGTTCACTTTGTAGTTCATGTAAAACACATCCAAAGATATTGTTGGGTCTCAATTCTTGGCCTTGGACAATGAGACTTTAACATGTGCTGTAGTAATGCTGGGTGCCTGGCATTCCTCCAGTATTATGATTGGTCCTTTAGGGAGGAGAGATAGGTAGAGTTGGCACTGAATCTGTCGGCTCAGTATAGGGGGTACCATTTTGCAGTAACTCAGAGCAAACTTGGGTATTGCCTTGGAGATTCTTGATATAACTATAGAAGGATGTGTGGTTGTTTTTAGTGTCTGCCGCAATTCTGCCTTCATAGCTGGCTTTATAGGTTTTAATGAAGGATCTCAACTATTTGTTGAGACTAATAAGGGAGTTTTTCTAGTCTTGGTACTTCACCGTTTTCTGCAACAGTTTCCTACTTCTGTTGTAGAGTTTATTAATGGCAGGGGACCACCAAATTGGCTTCCTTCCTTTGCAGGAGAGCATCTTGGTACTGTTGGGTATGGTTAGTTCCTGTATGTATTCGTACAGTGCATTGTTGTATGATTCAGCAGTCATGCATCTATTTTCCATTGACATGGGTGCCGTGAAGTTAGCCACCTCTGTTTTTAGGAGCCCAAAGTCAGCTTTCGAGAAGTTTTTCATGGTTGTTACCTTTGCGGGGTGTGGGTGAGATGTGGATTTCCATGCTGATTAGGTTTTGGTCAGATCTAACCAGGGAGGAATTGACTATTGGTGTAGCGCAATGGTTGCCCATGTTTGCAATAACCAGGTCAAGGATGTTGCTTCCTCTAGTGGGGATAAGAATGAGCTGGTCCAGGGAATTGGAATTGATGAATTCCAGGAAGCATTTGGCCAGTGCATTTTCCAGTTGATGGTGGGGGTAGTTGAAGTCACCTAGTATGAGTGCTGGGACCTAATAGTTTCCAGGGTGCTTAGAAACATGGAGTGAGAGTCTTGGGACATGGGTAGGGACCTATAGCAGGCCTGAATCAACATCTAATGTAAAGGAGAAAGCCAAATTAATCAACACAAAAAGGCAGCCCAAAGACATTCAAAGAAAAATACAGGCAAAGGCATCCAGATATGGAAAATTCACAATAAATGAAATAAGATCACAAAGAGAAAGCACAGAACAGAAGATCAGTAAAGAAGAAGTTAAAAAAAACAGAAGTTGAAGTTATAGAATACCTGTGAAGCTGAAGTGAAGGATTTGGTGTAGCAGTTTAACAGAGGTGATATGACAGCATGATGGAACAATGAGTTCTCAAAAAAGGAGAAAGAGGAAGAGCAGGAGACATCTGAAGAAGAAATATGGATATAGGAAAGAAAAAGAGATTTTAATGTGGTGCAATATTTATGCAAATGAGAAAGCAAAACTAATCAATACAAAAAGAGCATCAAGAAAGACCTTGAAGAGAAATACAGGCAAAGGCATCCAGACATGAAACATTTTACAATACAGAACATAAGAAAACAAAAAGGAAAAGTAGAAAAGAGGATTAGTAATGGAGAAGTTAAAGAAATAGAAAATGAGCTTATGGATTACCAGCAAACTGATAGATTTAGTGTAAAAAATCTAACTCTGATAAAATCACAGCAGGATAGAGCAATGGATCCAGAAATTAAGGAGAAACCAATGGAGTGGGAAACATCTGATCAGTTGCCATATGAAGATAAATTGGGCCCTTCCACAGGAAACCTATACAGATGTTCATTTGGAGTTGCACAGCAAGGGAAGGAACAGAAAACCTTGGCAACTTTGACTCAGTCTGTGTTGTGGAGCGATAGAACAAAGAGTTCCCCTATGAAAGAGCTACAGATAACACAGGATGAAACTGAAGTGAATGTGGCATAGGAAGATGTTCTGAAACTTTTGATAGAATGCCTGCAGGAAATGGAGAACAAAGAATGTGTCCTCAGTTTAGAAGAAAATTATATAAGAAAAGAGTTGCTTGATTTACTAGAGATGGACAGACATATTAAGATCAATGAAAGAAACAGACTACATAAACTATAAAGAAATTAAGAGAAGAAATGTCACTGCAAAAAGAGTATAGAAGAGGGACCAGATCAACAAAAATATTCAGAAATCTAGACGTGAAAAAAGCAAGGCGCAGTATCAGAACAGATCAGGCTCTATCATGCACTATTGCAAATAATAAACTAAAAATATCAGCACAGGCAGAAAAAAATAGAAGATGTGCAGATAAATATAAAGGAAAAGTATAAAACAACTAATTTATCGATGAAACAAAAACGTTGTGTAGCGTATTGGGAAACAAGACAAAAGGAATTGAAACACCACCACCACCAAAAAAAAAGAAGAAATAGATACATTTTGGAGAAATGTCTATGAAGATCCTGTGGAACATAACAAAGATGTTAAATGGCAGAAGAAGCAAAAGAAAGAATAAGAAGTTTAAATGTACAGGATATGAAATTGGATGAAGTAATGGCCAGAGAAATTGAAACAAAGTTAAGGAAAGCTCCTAAATGGAAAGCCCCAGGCCCGGATGCAGTACCTAACATCTGGCTAAAAGTATTAACATCTTCACATAAAGATTTAGCCATGAGTAAGAACTATTTAGATGCACACCTCAAACAAACACCAGCCTAGTTAACAACAAGAAAAACAATACACCTACTTAAGAGTGAATCTGCAAGTTATCCTAAAAACTATAGACCAATAACTTGCCTTCCAATGACATATGACATATAAATTATACAAGGGAATCAATGCCAACAGAATTTATAGTAATTTAGAAGAGAACTCAATCATGGCAATAGAACAAAAGGATAACAAAAGAAAGTCATATGGAACAAAGGATGATTTGCTGTTAAATAAAGTCATAATGGAGAACTGCAAAAAGGGGAAGAATCTAAGTATGGCATGGATAGACTACAAAAAAGCATTTGACAGTATCCTACATTCATGGATAAAAGATTGCCTAAAAATGTATAAGATACACCCTACACCAATTGATTACATTACAGCGATCATGAAACAGTGGCAAACCACCTTTCAGTTAAGCTGTGATAAAGGACAAGTTATTATTCCAGGTATAAACATTCAAAGGGGGATATTCCAGGGTGACTCTGTCACTGCTGTACTTTTGTCTTGCCCTTAACCCATTAAACTGTCTACTTAACATATTAGGTCATAGCTATAATCTGACTCCCAGGAAAAAAAAAAACAAAGTGTAAAGATATCTCATGTTCTTTTTGTAGATGATTTAAAACTATATAGTTCATCAGATGAAGAACTGAAAGCACAACTGCAAGTGGTGAAAAGTTTTTCAGATTATATAAGAATATTATTTGGTCTTGATAAATGTACAAAAGAAACCTTTAAAGCAGGAAAGTTGCAGCACCAAGAAAACATCAGTTTGGAACAGGAATGTGATATAAAAGAACTTGAGCAAGAGGGAGTGTATAAATATTTGAAAATTGATGAAGGATCAACAATAAAACATGAACAGATGTGAATAAAACTTAGTAAGGAATATTTTAGAAGACTTAAATTAATACTGAAAACAGCAATGACATCTAAGAAGAAAGTCCAAGCCATAAAGCAATTTGCTCTTCCTGTTCTAACTTATAGTTTTGGAATGACTGACTGGCCCCAAAAGGTGTTGGATAAGCTGGACAGGAAAACAAGAACGATCCTCATGAAATGATTAATAATAATCAGTGCATACAAAGACTATCTATTCCCCATTCTGAAGGAGGTATAGCCCTCCTGAAACTTGATTACATGTATAGATCTGCAATCATAGGACTGCATATATATCTGCTGACCTCACAAGATTCAAACATAATAAAAGTTTTGAAACATGAGCAGAAAAAATCTAAGATGACTTCCCTGCTTAGTTTAACAGAAGCATATTGGTGCCAAGTAGGAATAGAAATCAAACCAGAAGTAGATAAAAATCAGGCAGCAACTGAATACGCCAAAAAACAAAAGAAAGAATATAAGGTGTAGGATCAGATGAGAAGGCAAGAAATGTGGAAAATGCATAAATATAGTTGCAAGTAAGGAAAACTCTTGGACCAACCTCATATCGGTTAGGATCGAATACAGGAATGGTTAAAGAGAGGTGAATTTATACCAAAAGATGAAACTTTAATATTGGTGGCCCAAGATAGTTGTCTACATACACATTGGTTTATGAAGTCCACTGAACATTTAAGAGATACAGGTAAATATAGGTTTTGTAAAACAGAACTGGAAACAGTTGCACATCTTGTTGCTGTTGGTGACATACTGGCAGTAGGGCTGTATACCGAAAGGCATAATAATGTGGCAAGACTGTTGCATTGGAGATTGTGCAAGTCTTATAACACTGACGTACCTGAAAAGCACTGGAAACATGCGCCACAAAGCATTATAGAAAATGATGAAGTTTATATCACATGAGATCACGCATTACCAACAGTTCAAAAAATAAATGTGAGAAAACCAGATGTAGTAGCCCATGAAAAGAAGAATGTAACATTAGTCACTGAAACTGCTGCACCCAGTGACTACAGTGTCTTACATATACAGAGACACAAAGTCATAAAATATTGGGATTTGCAGGCAGGAATGAGTTGACTGTGGTAGCAGGATACCCAGACAGTTCAAATAGTAGTAGGGGCAACAGGTCTTATAAAAAAAGAATTTACAGTCGTACATAGATATGTTACCAATACATTTAACACCATATAAATTGCAGAAGGACTCATTAATGGGCACATTGCGGGTACTGCGAAGAGTACTTCTGGCTAACATCAAAGACTGAAACAATACTAATTTCATGAACTTTAATCAAATTTTGACTTAGGAATGGGGTCCATTCCCATTATGATATTAGAAACCCAAAAGACTTGGAGAAATTAAAAAAGGGATCTTGGGATATTGTCTGGGCCTACTTATACAGTGTTCTTGGTCTACGAGAGAGCATTAAGGGCATGCTCCCTATTGATAGCAGGGGGAGTTATATTTAATGGTATTGTCTGAGGGAAGGTGGAGGGGGAAAGAGGGGGGAAGTTGGGGCTGAATTTTTTGGCCAGTACATCTGCTATATCTTCTGGCTTAGTATAGGTGGCTCCATTTACAATGAGCTCTGCACACAATGGTGTATTGCCTTTGAGGTTGCTGACATAGCTAAAGAATGCATTGTGGTTGTCCTTGGCCTGGGAGGCCAAATTTACCTCAAATTTGGTTTTGCTAGACTTTATTTGTCCTCTGAGCTGTGTGTTGAGTTTGATGAGATCCCTTTCATCCTGCTGGTGCTACACCTCCTAATTTTTGCCATGATTTTCTTCCCTCAGTTGTACAGCCAGTTGATGTGATTCCACCAGGGTGGCGTGTTTTTTGAGTTAGATCTGTACTCCTTCCTGGTGAGTACAGCTGCCTCTATGCTACTATTGACATGCTTGTATTGGAATTCTGTGAACAGTTCCAAGTCGACATCACAGTTCTCAGGGTTTATGAGGTTTGGAATTTTGCCTGGTTATCACTTAAGAGTAGGAAGTTAGCCTTAGAGTAGTTCCTGAATATTCCTGGGTTAGCTGTAGTTCCAGGTTTTATTTTGACTTCAAAAGAGACCATTTTGTTGTCTGACCTTACCAGAGAAGACATTTCACTAAGGGGTGTGCAGCACTCTCCCACATTATTGATGGCCAGATTCAGTATGTTTGCACCCCTGGCTGGTGTACTGACAATCAGGTCAGGGAGTTTGTGTTTACAAAATCAAGGAATCTCTGTGCTTGTACATTTGGTGTAATTTACAATTCCCAGTTAATAGTGGGGTAATTAAAGTCACCCATGTATATGGTATTGGGTTGGATGACAAGTGTTTCCAATAAGTTTAAATACATGTTATAGGTTTACTGAGTTGTAGAGTGGGACCTATAGCATGCAAGGAAGTAGTATGTAATTTTGCCTATGGTGATTTGAATGTGGAGAAGCTGAAGTGCATTGTCCTGTCTGACCAGTCATGAGGCATATTTATTTTTGATGTAAAGTCTATATATAATCCCTGTCTGTGTAGCAGCTGGTATAAATGTGTGGAAGGCATTATAGCTTTGCACTGCTGGTGTGCTGTCCATGGCTTAAAACCATGTTTCAGTGACAACATTCTCTAGGGTGTGGGGAGCTTTTAGGGAGTGGAGTTTTTTGTTTAGACTCCTAGCATTGTGCACTTACGCCTTCAGATTTTCTTGGTTTTGATTTGCTATGTCAGAAGTACTTCCAGTTTTTCATTGCCAAAAAAAGACAATATAGGGAAGACAATGTTTTAGCCAATATTTGAAGGTCTAGACGGGAGAGATACAGACCATCCCTGGCAAAGCAGTGTGTTCTGTTGATCATCTCCTTCCATGCTGACAAATGTTGCACCCACTTAGAATGACACCTGAAACTAAGCCAATTATTAAAGTCAGCCATCTTTTATTCGTATTGTGGCTTCATCCTTAGAGAAGGCAAAATGCTGTTCAGTGCTAGGCTAATACCATCCTAGGGCACATATTCCAAGAGCTCCATGATGTCTCTGTGCCTATAGTCTAGGGAGTACATCTCAGGTCATATACACCCACATGGACTATGACTGAGTCATACTGGTACTTGTGGTCCAATGACCAGAGTGCATGCATAATGTGATGGATCCTGGCCCCTGATAAGCAAATGACTGTGAATTTCTCATTACTTACCTGGTGAGAATGACATCAGTTTATCTCACAATGGAGTCTCCAGTGACCGGAATGTTGTATTGTGTGGTGGCTTGCCTTATGGGATTAGAAGTAGACACTCTGTGAGATGTGGCTGTATGTGTTGATGCGGGTGTTGTTTTGAAAGAGTGCATTTGGGGCTGTTTAGGGTATTTGTTATGTGCACTTCATTTATGAAGTCTTTGGGAATTTGAAAGGTTACATTTAAGTGCCTCAGCATATTATATGGGCCTATGTATCTGCAATGAACTGTGTGTGATGGGTCCAACATGTGTGTGCTACTGACAACCTCCTTGATATCAGTAGTGATTTTATGTGAGAGCTTTGCCTCCAGTGACATTGTGTAAATACATCTCTCATATACCATACCAGTTTGTTTGAGAATTAACTGTGTGAGTAAACATGAGGCAATTTCTACATTTCCTCATGATGCCCATATACACAAAAGCAATCGTGGAGATCATGGGAAAATTCATATCTATAGCAGCAGGCCCTTTTTTATTGATTAGACAGTTGGAGTAAGAATATAAAGTAATATAAGGAGTATCTGGTTTTCAACTCTGGGGGAAGTTCTTGTTACTGTAAATTAGTTACCCTGTCTGCAGCTAGGTATTGGCAAATAAGTTATAATACAGGAAAAACATCAACTCAATGTGTCTGTGTCTATACAGGGCACTGGAAAGCAGTTGAGGTAAAACTGATAGGCAAACCCTGATGATTTATGGATGAAGTGTTTAGGGAGATATGATAAAGTTAGGTCAGACAGCAGCAAATCAGGTATTACTTACTGAAAAGACAGAGTTAGCTCTGTAAAGCACTTTACACTGGCCAATGATATGCTGAAGACCTTTGTTAAGGTATCTGCCAGTACACAGGCCAGTTTCCAAAAGACAAAGACACTGAGAGGGAGGCCCTAAGAGCAGCCATTTCTCTCTCTACCTTCTCCTTTCCAAAACTTCCTCCCTGATACACTTCCAGAGACCTTCTGCATCATTTCACTTCCTGCCCCTATAGTTGTATAACTTTCAAACTGCATTTCCTACCACCTCAAAAATCACCTTTTTGTATTAGCACACATACTTTATTGCTCCTCATTCTCTTTATACACATGGCTTCACAGCCACTGATCACGTATTACTATATTTCCTGCTTCTATTATGTATCACCAGATCCAGTGCTACTTTTTGTACTATCCATTCCTCTGTTCCTGCCCTGAGGTTATCACCTATCAACCAGTGTCAGATATAAGCCACCATGACTAAATATTTTTTTTTCTTTTCTCTTGGATTATCTTAACATGTTTTCTCTAAGTTTCCCATCATACTTTAGCTCTCCATTCTAGTTCCTTCACAGCAAATTAACTGAAGTATTCATTCTTCATCCTCAGGATTTGTATAACCATTGTATAACATGCATATAATTAGTATAGCAATTTGCATAATGGTTAAGGTATTTGCCTTCTATCCCCAAGGTGCATAGTTTGATTTTCAGCTCTAGTAAATGGATTACAACCTAAAGAGATATATTTCCCTATACTCTCTTCAAGTACAACCTTGATAAGTGGATGAGCAGCCACAAATTTGTCCCAGGGGTTCCACATGTGTCCCTCATTGACAGGTGCTGATTGAGATTTCTTTTTTTGGGATAAACTCTTGGCTAGGCTTGTAAGGGCTCAGAGCCATTAGCCCAGTAATCTCCAATGATCCTATATAACACCAGCCTAGATTTTCTGAGTACTCTGTCTTCCTTCTGTAGTCTCTGCTAGGAATATCCATACCCCATTCCCCATAGTTGTTGTATGACACATTGCTATCTGCTTCATGAGCAGTAATGCCAGCAACTCATCAGCTGTGTTCCTTAGACTGTAAGCATTACACATACATCTCTAATCTGGTTCTTACGGTCTTCTCTCTACTTAAAACATTGTCCTCACAATAGCAGTATTCACATTTGTTCCCACTGTGACTTTTACTAAGAGATGTAATTTTATTGCCATCAGCCAACCAATTTAGTTTATTATATTTTAGCCCTCAAATATTAATCATTTTTCCTGCCAAAGTTTTTTCTGTTGTCCTTTCTCCTGAGCTACAGAATGTCACTGCTACAAAGATTCTCTCATCCCACGAATTCCATCTGCCCCATATTAGTCAAAAACTCTGCATACTACACCATTCCAGCAAATGAATAATCTATCTATTTTCCTCCCTTTGTTTGCTCTGGGCACCGTTACCATGTCAGACAAGGCCACAGATCTACCTAAATTCTTCCAGCATCCATAGTTCTAATCATCACACCTTTCTTCATTCTGAAAGACATTTTCTGAAACCGTATATTTAATAGCAATACCTTAAGTGACTATTAAATATGCACTTATCCTTTTTCAGACTGTGATAACATATAATTTTATGCGCTTTACATTACATTCACCCAGGGATTCATTAACATCATGGCTGCATTGAGGCCAAGCCAACGTTATTTACATTCGCAGAGGTAAGAGTAACAATGCTAATTAGATATGCATAAAACCAAGCTAGTCTGCACAATGAGGAACCTCCCACTGTGGCTGCAGCTTTGTGACTAGATCATAATGAGCCACCTTGCAGCCACAGCAAAATAAAATAGGTAAGAAAACAGTGACAGTGCACAAGCACCCCCACTACTCGATGCAAGTGCGTGAAGCACAGGTGTTTAACACTGATGTTATGTACAGCAACAAATGCATACTTATATAAAGAAACGTGCAATGGAAAGGAAAATAACAAATGCAGAGGCTGGAGCACAGGTTACACTAATAATAACAGAGATGTATGACATAAAGTTCAAACGGATTCACAGATCAAAACAATCGATGGTGAAGCAGACAGAAGATGGTGCTATGACAATATAGCAGTTCTGAAGAATAAGAATGTGAAGTAAAAAATTAGCAATTTTTGTTAGAAGGAAGGCAATTGTAGACTGAAAAGAAAAATGTGAAACAGCATCCCATCTTGAGTGGATCAGAGCACTGAACAGAGTGCATTCTTATGCACTCCCCACATCTTTAATACATTAAATCAGTTACAATGAACAGAATTACCTCTGTTTACTTTCATTTATGTAAAAATTGTTTACTGATGTGCAGTGGTGCTCAGCTCAGGTGCAAGACTGAGTCAAAGTATTAGCAAATGTGCAGGAATTTTCTTTGTTTTTGCCTTAGATGGTGAACTATCATTGGGGTTGATATAATGGTTAAGGTGTTTACCTCACCAGCATATGATAGAGGGTTTGATTTTCGCCTTTGAAAAGGAAAGTGGCTAAGCTTAAAATGACCCACAAGGACACCTGGCCTAGTACATATCTTTCCCTGAAGACCAGTGATATTCCTCTATGCCAGCTGTTGTGCAATAGATGAGTACAGAAATAGCTATTTCTTGTTTATAAACTGTGTGTGTGCTCTGTTTATCTATTTTTTATTCAGATTAAAGGTTGAAAAAGACAATAGATTAAAGATGAAAATGGGAAGAAAGCAGAGGGTAGCAATTCAGGAATGATCAGGAAGGATGTGGAATAGGACCATATCTCTCAACTTCTTCCCTAAATAATCCTTTTTTGTCTTATTATCTTAGACTTATTGTAAAAAGGAAATGTAAATAATGTGTCAAAATACACTTTGCAGGATGACCATTTTTAACTAAATCATTAGTGTACAATAATGACGTGTGTGAAGTTGAGAGTTATGTGTGAGATGTAATTTTTGTTGGACAGATGCCCATTTTTCTCTAGTTTCTATCGAAGGGGAAAAGTTGGGGAAGGAAGCAAAGGATGTAAGAGACAGATAAGAGTGGGAGGTTACGTGACAGCAACAGACTAACATGAGTGACAGGATGTGGGTTTGCACACTGAGGGGAAACACAATAGTGAAGGAGACATCAGACAAAGAGAAAGCAGGTAGTTGTAAAGCGTGGATTGATTACCATGACAGGGGTGGTTTTAGATGCATTAAGGAGGGGAATCACTGTGCTTGGGAATATGATGGGGTGCTTGAAGCTGCATTTTCTGCCATCTTGAACAAAGTAGGAATTACTCCTCATCTTGTGAGATGTCACTGCTGGGTCCTTCCTCAGTGACTCTAGGCAGTGCTAGATAGGGAGTCAACTCAAGACTTGCTGGAGCATGGCCGCAGTATGGCTGATGCAGGCATCAAACATCCTATTAGATATCTCCCCACTAGCTTTTCCAGCTCCTGATGGGTTACCTCCACTGGCACTGTTCCGAGTGGATACTAGTGCACCATCACCCAGGGCAGAGCTACCTGATGCAGGTGATGCATGCGGTGTGGAGACAACTCTGGCAGGCTGTAAACCAGATGTGCTGGGAGCCTCTGGTGGTTGAACTACTGTTGCCACCAGTCATGTGGGGACAAAAGGTCATGCTGGAGTGGTTGGTCCAGGTCTGTGCTGCACATGGCATACAAGACATCTCTGGACCCTGTTTTGATGGACCATTTCCATATCTGCAAAACAAACAGCATCACAACTACTAGATTAAATGACTTAAATTTTGCTTGTTGCACAAATAGGATATGTTGGAGAGACAGATATGTTTCTCAGAAAATTCCAATTCACTGGAACAGGCGCCGCATCCATGTGAAGCAGAGCAACTTCCAATCCTTATCTAAGAACAACTTGGACCAATGGATGGGTAATCAGAAATTCACCCCTGGTCTGGCTCCAATGTCTCTGATGGACAGAGGCAGTCAGTAAATCACCATCTATATAAATCAAATTTGTGGGTTACATTTGGGTTTCATGGCTAGGTTTATAAGGGCCTTAGTGGTTGTTACCCTAGTATATACCTATGACCCTATGAATAGCAACAGAAATTGAGAAAAAATGGACAAAGAGAATGGAGGAGGGCACACACAACAATAATAAACCTGAATGCTTTATTTTTCTTTCCCACTCATAAAACAGAATAAAGGACAATAATATTTTGTTCACAGGACATGCATGTTTATTTTTATGTCTTAAATATTCTATTTACAGTTGTATTTGTTTCACTTTATGACAGTTAAAATTAGGCCATGGAAATAGTATCTCTTTTATTTTTGTGATTGTGAGAATTGACTCCACAGCCATCCTAGAAATTTCAGTCCATGTACACTTAACACGATAAGCCAAATTTTCATGAGTTTGATTTTCAGTTACGTTGATGATGACATACAGAGTCGAAATTCAACCTTTCCACAATCATTATAATGCCAGTAATAACAGATGTGGTCTTGGTGTCTAAATGCAATTTGCCAGTACTTTTTGTTACCTGTTACTGTTGAAATATACACACCTTTCATAACATAACCTATACTTACCTTGGCACCCTCTTAGGTGCTCCAGTTACTCCTTATGCATCTCCTAATTCCTTGCAGTCTATTCAGGAGTTGGAAAGAAAGAAAGAGAGAACAGAATAAAATAGTGTATGGTGTCATTCATTGGCACGGTTTATGGAGAAGTACATTATTTTAAAGTTGCAGTGACTTCAGCATCCCATTAGCCAAGGAGTTCAGACCTTTTGAAACTTATGTCACTTTAGTGGCGATGACACTGTTCACCCACGCATAGGCTGCCAGTAGCACAGGTGACAGCCTTGGCCAAACTATTCCAGGCATCAGTCTCATATTGAGACATGGTATACCCACATACAGGATCCTTTGAATGTATTGCTTAATGAGGATATTCTCCTCCTTACAACATCTGCGTGGTCTAATAGGGACACTAGCATCACCTTCACAAGCCATAAGTAACTGTCCCACAAAGAGTTAAGACAAAATGGCACTATATTGGTGTCTAAAGAGTTTTTCATCCTTCATGCAATAATGGGAACTGAGAAGAATCATATTGATTGATGCCAAAGGAGATATAATGCATGTACTGTACTATGCTATACTATACTTTTGGGGCTCCAGTGACCCCTTAAGATATGAAACACAGCAGTCCTCCATCATTCTGCTTGCTGCTGAGACTACAAGGCCAACAGCAACTATATCTTTAGATGTTGAATGATGGGATATCAATCGTGTTAAAGCTGACAGATTTAACTTACATAGCATGCACACAGCAAATACAGTGATTCATAAAAAAACTGAGATGAGCCCTAAATGGCAAACTCATCACAGCAGTGGTTACAGTGCTGCAGCTTACACCACACTGTATTTGATATTCTGCTTGCCTAACTCATACTGTCTTGACCTATGTACAAGTGACAGACATCACAGAAGAAGTTATAATACATTTGTAGTACATGGAGCCCAGTGATTATAATCCGAATTTCAGAAAAAGACAAAGCAGTTAAGTGCCAGAATGGTGCTCGACCCAAACTTAACAAACGTTAAGCACCCCTGATAATGTTGTTAAGGTCAGGTCCCATGCTAGGCAGTAAAATCTGTCCATACCATTAATATGTCCCTAACTTCCTGTAAGAAAAAAAAAATTGAGAGCTGCTAGAATAACAGGATGTGTATTTGACAAACAGTAAACTGAGAACCGAAAACACACCACTTCACAGTTCTAGTTATGAAAATAAAAATGGAGACAGAACACACTTCAGCAACCATGTAAATAAACCAGTAGAAGTAGATTGTAATAGGTTTAAGTACTTTTGTCCAGCTTATAGGAAATACTTCTTCAGAAACAGAAGAAGTCTTTGCTATAAGCTGGAGGAAAGCGCTTAAATCTACCTCTACTGGTTATTTAAGTGGCTGCCAAAGTGTGTTCTGTCTCCATTTTTATTTTCATAACTAGAACTGTGAAAAGATGTTTTCTTTATGTATTTATATATTTATTTGTAGTTTGTTGACAGGAAAAGTCCATTGGGCCAGGTGAGCCCTTTTTCAGTGGAGGCCTGGGGAGAAAAGCTCCACAATTAAATTGTATACAAAAGTTCCCAAGAAGTACATTAACAGCTCCATACAAAAGTCATCAATAGATAATACAAAGAGTTAATGCAGTTTGTTCAAAAACAATATCAGTAATAATTAATACATAATGTATAGAATAACAGTTAAGATATGCAAGCAGTATAAAATCCTCCTAGAGAGAGAGTGTGTCTCTCTATGTCTAAGTGGCAGGCAGGATGCCATCCTAAGCTGGGGTATATTAGTAGGAATAAGAGTAAAAGTAGTAGGGAGGAAGTTTATGAGGGGTGGGAGCAGAAGTATTCCTAATTAGAAGAGACTTGTGAATGGAACAAAAACTTGAAAGAAGAAAGATTTTGTGTAGTAAGGATATGGGGAAGAAGTAAGTTCCATTTACATGCAAGAGAGAAAGATAGAAGGAGTTGTCCAGGGCTACATGATGGTTTGTGCACTTCAAGGAGGTTTTGGTTATTAGATCTAAGGGTTCGATCAGGAAGGTGCATAGTGAGGATGGAGGAAAAGGAGGGACATAGAGAAGGATTGAAAATGATTTTATGATCAGTGAAGAGTTGGATATAAGACAGATAGTTTGAGAGTTCTAGCCAGTTCAGGGAGTGTAAGGAGTCACAATGGTTAGATGAGCATTTTGAGCTGGTAGCAAACTTGGAAATTTTGTTGTAACAGGATGCCAGTTTAGTTTTGAGAGTGGCTTGCAGGTTGATAAGGAGGGAGCTCCGTACATTAGAAAGGGTAGGAGGTGTGTGGTAGAGAGCTTAGTTGCAGAAGATAGGAAGCAATTGTGCCGGTAAAGCATTCCTAGTTTCTGGTGGGTTTTTTAATATTGATTTGGAGGTGGATGTCAAATTTTAATTGATCATCAACAAGGACACCTAGAAGCTTAGTGTGGGAGACTAATTCGATGGGGTATTATTTTGGCTTACTTGTTTGTCTGCATGATCTGAAGAATGTGAACACTGAAACTCAGATGTATGTCATTATTTAGAGACTTCGACCTCAGTGGTTTATCTGAAATTAACGAACAAACAATAGTAACCAAGCTGATGAAACTGATATATCCACAAAAGTCAGAATCCCAAATCCAAGTATACCAATAGAGAAATATTGACTTTTTTTGGATGTTTCAATAAAGAAGAATGCTAAGGGTCATTTGGAAACAAAGTTCTAGAAAAAAGAAGTGAAGAAAACTACCTACTTAGCAAGGGATAGTATGCATCCACCTTTCGTGTTTGATAATATTGTAAGGAATCAGATAGCTAGGGTAAGCCATTTGAACACAGAGGACATAGAAATGACAAAACAGTTAGACAAGATGGCAAGTGAGTTCGTAGTGAGAAGATATCACACCCAGATGGCACAATGTATTAATGATGAGGTGTTAAGGGACAGGCTACTCAAATACTCCACAGTTTTCTAAGATCATTTTATAAAAACTGGTAAGGATAAAAATAAAAAAACAATGACGTCTGTTGATGTATTCTAAGATATGATCTTAATACAAACTTGATTAAGGACATAATTAAAAAGCATTTGCCCATGCTATCAAAAGTTCCAGAGTTAAAGCATATTAGTATGAATACTCCAGCCTTTAGTTATAGGACAGGCACTACACTGAAAACTAAACTCTGCTAGAAAAGCAGAGAAGTAAGGCCATTATTGCAAACAACAGAAGAGGCACTTATACATGCAACCAATGTGTATTCTGTAAATATATCTACACAGAACGCACATTCATACATCCAGTCAGAAACTGTATTTTTCATATTCAAGCACATGGAAATTGTAATACTAAATATCTAATTTACATGGCAAAATGCACAAAATGTTCTTTTTATGTCAGAAAGACTAACCAAAGATTTAAAGACTGAATCTGTAACCATATATCAGAGAATAAATGAAAGGTACAAACAAATTCTTTGTATAAACATATATGAGACATTGATAGTACCCATACTTGTAAATTCTTAATATTAGAAAACATTCAAGCCCACCCCAGAGGGGGTAACATGAATAATATTACAGAACAACATGAAAACAAATGGATTTTACATTTTAGAGCTTTTTATCCACCAGGTCTTAATGAAACCTTTACATTAAAGCCAGAATTAAAGTTTTTACAAAGTTTTATTAAATAAAATCTAAACATATGTTTTTAAAAAAAATTATACACTTTTAATGCATATTGGTTTTAGTTTTAGGCTTACTTTTAGGAATGAATAACATTTTATTAATTAATTGCCTTTAATTAAAGCTCATTATTTAAAGCAGCATGGATTGGATGGTATTGCATCTGTTTGAAGCCTGATGAAGCAGCTTGTCTGTGAAAGTTTTACTTGCAATTTGTGGCTAACTACAGTGTTCTAGATTCGTGGTACTGGTTTATCTGAAAATTACATATTTTATGAGGAACAGACCAAAAATGTGAAGTGATAATCTGGGCATCCTGTGAAAATCTATACAGCTAACAGAGGTAAGTGTGACTGTAACGGACTACATTACACTACCTCTCTGATAGTGCTCGGCAAGTGTTTTACAGCTTTGAAAGTCAGGTAAACAGTGATTTTTTCCTCGATTTAGATAAAGCTCCATGTACTACTAAGAATTATGATTGTTCACCAATCATAAACTTCAGTTATGTATTGTTGACATGGGTGTCAAGATTCACTGTCGAGGTGAATTTCTTGGCATCCATGTTTTGAGCACATAATAATCAGGTTATGATCAATGACCTGATCATAATCCTCTGTGTTAGACAGCACTCATCTGCAGGGAGCATTGCAACAGAAAGGAACAATGCATAATGAGCAATGTTAGACAGACTTAAGTAATCAGGTGATCAAAACCCTCCATGTACCATAATCACAAATTAAGTATCATATAATGAGTAAAATGAGACTATGAAGCTGTTACAGTAAACCTAATAATGTTAGGTTACAATTATATCATCATTGCTTTATTTATTTACTTTTTTTTTCACCAGGTAAGTGGTCAGGTCTGTTTACCCTTTTCAGTCACGGCCTAAACTCAACAAGCAGAAAATATATCACATTCTTTCAATCAACAATATTATATCCAAAATGAGTAAAAGCAAAATTCAGAACATAGTAAAACTGAATGCAGATAGAGTAACATTAAAAGATCCAGTCAGAGTGCATAGTAAAAACCAAATATATGTATATAGGTTCATAGGTACATAGGTGTGTACTAGGCTAATGGCCCTGGAACCTTTACAAGCCTAGCCCATAGGATTACCCTGGCATTGTGCAACCTGACCATAGTTCCCAGTGTCTCTGTCGAGCAGATCCACTGGAGTGATCCCCGAGGTGAATTTTCCATTTCCCATCCACTCATCAAGATTTCTCTTGAAGAGGGCCAGTGAGGTGCTCTGTCTGACATGTTTGGGAAGTCTCTGCCATAGCATGGGCAGTCTCCTGGTTATGAACCTGTCCCTCTAGCATGTTCTGTTGATTGTGGTAATGAGGTTGAGGTTTCTGGAGCGTGTGGTGTGCGGGGATTGGGATTTCTTTAGATGTAGCATTTCTAACTGAGCTGGGTCAGACATGGCTTTGTAAGTCAAGCTGAGATCACCTCTAAGTAGGCAATATGAGACAGAGAATAGTTGGAGTTTTTTGAGTCTATCCATATAGCACAAGCGTTTAAGGCCTAGGATCCTCTTTGTGAGGTACTTTTGCAGCCTCTCCAGTTGTTGCAGGTGTCTAGTGAGGTACATGTCAAATGGGGCATTGTACTCAATGATTGGCCTAATGAGGGAAGAGTAGAGGGAGACAATGACTTATTTCTTCCTGGATGCAAAACCCTTAGTAATGAGATATGCCACATAGAAGGACTTTCTGACCACAGTGGTGGTCAAAAGAGAGGTTGCTGTCAGCCTGTGTTCCGAGATATCTGATAACGCCTTCTGTGTTCAGTGGACTACCATTGAAGTGGCAATTCATGGGAACTGGGTTTTCCAGAAAGGAATGATGACACATTTTTTTGTATTGAGCTTAAGGCCATGGTTCTGACACCAGTCGCTGGTCTCAGTGAGGCCTTTCTGTAAGATGTCAGCATCACTTGGGGAGTTAATAATGGCTCCCAACTTGCAATCATCTGCGAACTTTGTCAGCCAGAGTCTCTTCATATTGGCCTGGACTTCAGAGGAGTAGATACCAAACAGGAGAGGACCCAGGAACAATCCCTGTGGGACTCCACTTGTGACTGGTCGGCAGTCTGACTTGGAGTCAGCTACTTTCACACTGTGGGTTCTATCTGTGAGCCAGTTTGCAACCCACCCAGTGATATAGGGGTTGATACCTAGTTTAGTGAGTTTTTCTGTGATTCCTGAGTGGGGACTGGTATCAATGGCCTTGGTCAGATCAAGGTAGGCTGTATGAACCACCTTGCCTTCATCCACAGCTCTAGTGATGGACTCAAAGAAGTCAACCAAGTTGACCAGGCATGATCTACCCTTCACAAAACCAAACTGTGTGGGATTCAGAGTTTGGAGATTCCCTATATCCTTGTTTATTAGGTCCATGATGATGGGATGTGGATTTCCAAGGTGATTAGTTTGTGGTCGGATCTAACCAAGGAGGAGTTGACTATTGGTGTATAGCAACAGTCGCCCTTGTTAGTAATGACCAGGTCAAGGATGTTGCTACCTCTAGTGGGGGTAGGAACGAGCTGGTCCAGGGCATTGGAATTAATGAATTCCCGGAAGTGCTGGGCTAGTGTATTGGTACATGAGTAGTTTTCTCAGTTAATGGAGGGGTAGCTGAAGTCACCCAGTACGAGAGTGTTAGGTTGGACCCTAATATGCTCCAGGGTGCTTAGGAATGTAGAGTGTGAGTCTTGGGACATGGTTGGGGACCTATAACAGGCTACGACCTGAATCGCTGTCTTACCCAATGTTAGCTGCACCTGAAGTATCTCTGATGCATTATGTTAGGCTGCCAGTCTGGAGGTGTGCGCATCCTTTATGAATATGGAAACACCATCGCCTTTGGAGCTTCGGTCCAAGTTCAGTGGCCAAAAGGTGTGGAATGAGTTATAGCCTGGTAGTGCAGGGGTGCTTTCTGCTGCCTTGAAGCAGGTCTCTGTTACAGCACAAATGTTGATGTTCTCCATTTTAAGGAGTGCTTCCAGTGAGTGCATTTTGAGATTTAGACTTCTAGCGTTGAGCAGCACGACCCTCAGATTACATTTGTTTGTAGCTGTTACAGTGGTAATTTGGTCTTTGGAACACTGCCTAAAAAAGACACTATATGGGTGGCATTAGCTTTGGCCATTATCTGGAAGCCCATGGGTAACAGATGCAGGTCATCTCTGGCAAAGCATCAAGGTCTGTCAGTCATGTCATCCCAGGCAGAGAGATAATGGATACCCTTAGAATGACACCAGAAACCTAGCCAATTGTTAAAATCAATCATTTTCTACTTGTACTGTGGCATCATTCTGTGGCTCAGGGCTAGGTGTCATACTCACCTGGGCTACATAATCCAAGAGCTTCTCCATGTCTCTTTTCATATAGTCCAGAGAGGTACGTCTTAGGTCATTCACACCCACATGTACAATTATGACAGAGTCATATTTGTACCTGTTGTTGAGGGACCTGAATGCATGCTTTATGTGGTGGATCCTGGCACCTGACAGGCAGCTGACAGTTACTTTCTCCTTATTCTACCTAGTGAGTGGGACATCAGTGTGCCTCTCTATCGAGTCACTATGACTAGTGTGATGGGCATGCTGATTTGCCTTAGGGGCTTTGGTTGAGTGGCACACTGTTTAGGAGAGTTATGTGTCTTGTGATGTATATATATATATATATATATATATATATATATATATATATATATATATATATAATATATATTAAATTCAAGCTAAGATATACATGAACTGCAGTTTAAGCATACATATAATACATAAACTCCAATATACAAGTGAAATATTTGCATATAAGATGTCACATTAAGAGGATGAGAAAAGTTCATTAAATGTATTCTAGTATTCTTGATATGGGATGGTAAGTTACCCAACAATTGTCATGATAGCAGCTGCAGGTATATTCAGAAAATAGATGCTTTTTGAATGCGTTTTTGAAGCTTTTAATGATTTCTAGATTTTTGATATCTGTAGGCAGGTGGTTCTAGGTAGCGGGTCCCTGTCTAGAAGGCTTTCTCAACTACAGTAGTTTTAAATGGAGAATGTACTAGAGTGAAACTGTTGTCCTGTGTACTTCTGAGTACATAACAGCTTTCCTGTAAAGGTTGATAAACTCTTAATGAGGGGCAGTGATGATGTTCTAGCACCTTGTGTATTAGAGTACTAACAAAAAGAAAAGTGGCCCTAAGAGATATTGAAAGCCATTTGGAATTTTTTAGCAAATGGCAGTGGTGTACCTTGAATTCTGTTAGTAAAACAAATCTGTAGATTTTATTCTCAGCAGTCTGTATTCTGTGAATATTGTGGGCTGAATGCATAACACTCAAGACATGCTTTGACAATAAGCTCACCTAGGTGGCAGTCACAAAATCATTAGCACAGCTGAATGTTTTTTTTTTTTTTTTTTTTTTTTCTGACATAAGGTGAGAACTATATTTTTATTTATTTATTATTTATTTACTTACATTTGTTAACCGGATATTGTCTGACTGGGCTAGGAGCCCATTTATAGTGGAGACCCGGGGAGAAAAGCTCCACAAAAATAATAAATACAATTATTAAGTTCTAGAATTTTACCTTAGTAGTCATATGATAACTAAAGTAACTAAAACCTTATAGTGATAGCACAACTAGAGCATATCATGTACTGATATAGACTGAGTATTTTAACACTTACAGAGACCAAAATAAAATCAAAGAAAAAAATATGTTAGCAAAAGTGACTAACAAAGAAAACTGCATAGTGATATATATCATATCATAATACAGAGATACTTGATCACTGCATGCCTTAAAGATCTATCAGAGCTTGTATCAAAAGTTTCTACTCATATGAAGAAAAAGGATTGTGCTGTTTAAGGGTGATGAGAGAAGCTGAGAAATAGTAGGAGAGAGGAATTATCCAGGAGAACTACAGGGGCAGAGCCAGGTGTTTTTGAGATATTCTTTCGTTTTTGTTTTAAAGGTAGAATAGCTAGTAATATTGAAGTTCTTGGTGGGAAAGGGCAGTGCAGATAAGAGATGTGTCATCTGTGTATTGTATGATTGTACCAAATTGGGTTGCTGAATTTAGGTTGTTGGTAAATATGATAAAGAGGAGGGGTCCAAGTATGGACCCTTGGGGTACTTCAGTGAATACTGGCAGTAAAGGAAAGATATTGTTCTCCCATTTGGTAGCCTGTTTACAGTTTGATAGGCAGCTATGAAACCATGCAAGCGATGATGAACTGAGATTGCAAGTGGCAAGTTTGTTAAGTAGGAGTTAGTGGGAAATGGTGTCGAAATCTTTCAAGATATCCAGGAAAATTGCTGAGACTAGTAGACCCTTATTCTTGAGGTGTTGAATAGTGTCAGTAAACGATATTAAGGCTGTGTTAGTACTATGTTTAGATCTGAAAGCGTGCTGGGTGTGGGATACAAGGTTGTTAGTAGTGAGATGATTTAGGAGTTGTTAGTGAATACATTTCTCTAGGATTTTAGTTATGGGTGGGAGGATGGCAATGGGGTGATAGTTAGTGATATTTCTAGACAGGCCACTCTTGTGTAGGGGAATGATGTGAGAGATTTTCCAGAGTTGATGTACATACTGTTCAGAGATAGAACGATTAATAAGGATAGAGATAGGATAGGTGATGAATGGGACAGCTATTTTTAGGAATTCATTGGGAAGTTGGTTGGCAGCAAGGCAGCAGGATTTTAGTTTGGTCTGGAGCTTTTTTATGCAAAATGTTTGAAAAGGTTTAAAGGAGAAGGAGTTAGTAGTTATAGTGGAGGGGGAGGGGACTGACAGTGGTAGATTTTGGTAGTTATCCAAGAGGGAGGTGATAGAGTTAATAAAGTGAGAGTTGAAGTGTGATGCTAAGGATTCAAAGGTGTTGGACGTGGAAGGGGTGGAGGTTTTACCAGGCTTAAGGAGGTAGTTTAAAGTTTGCCAGAACTTTTGTGGGTTATGTTGGAACTTTATTCTTTTTTTAGTTTGATTTCTTAATTGCTGATAAGAGGTGAGATCATATTTGTTTTGGTGGATTGGTATTGGGCCTTGGCTCTGTCCTTTTTTTGATAAGACATTTAATGTCATTAGAAAGCCATGGTAACTGTTTGGATTTTGTGCATATTTTTCTGGTGGGGGCCAGACTATTTAGGATGTCAAAGAAATTTGTTGTTAAAGAATTCTACTGCGTGGTCCACTTTTAGGCTTTTTAGTGGTGATCAGTCACAATGTTGTAGTAATAGATTGAATGCATCAGGGGACACATTTTTCTTACAGGGGCTGTATTAGAAAAAGAATTCAAACCCAGACCTACAGTACTTTCAAAGTAGAAAAGTAGGGGTGTGGTCACTAAGGATGACTGGAAGACAGCTGGATTGAAAAGCCAGGTTTGGTAGTTCTACCTTTGTTCCCACTGTAGAAAGCCTGCTGGCTGAAACCGGTCTGGGATGTACACTACCTTATGGATTTATATTAAATTGATGTATTGATCTCATTGTTTTTTGTGCTTTTTCTCTGTGTTTGGTGCTGGCGCTTTTTGTTTACTCATATTGGTTCTAGCCGTGCACCTGGTCCTACTTGCGGAGGTTACGTTTTTGGTTTTGTTGGTTAATAACCAATCAAGTAGACTCTTTTGTTGAGTATTTGTCAGTGCAAGTGGGATAGTTAATAATTTGGGTAAAGATGTAAAGATCGATTAAGTTGGTAGGGCAGGCTGAGGAGCAGGCAAGGCAATCAAGATTAAAGTCACCTGAGATGATAGTTTCTTGGCTGAAAGTAGAGGCAGACCAAGACAGGAGAAATTCAGTCATGGGAAGATTGTTTCCTGAGAGCAGGTAAACAGCTATTATAACCATGGCTTTGTGGGGATTAATTTGTAGCCATGTGATGAGCAATTCTGCACTGGGGGTGTCTGGAGACATACAGTTTAGTTTTTCTACTTTTAGAGAGTCTTTAAACATAATACCTACAGTACCACCTCTTTTGCTTAGTTTATCTTGTCTTATTCTAACTCCTGAGAGCAATTTCAGGATCTTTGATGTGAGGTTTTAACAAGGTTTCTTTTAAAAGAGCTATATTAGGAGAGTAGGTGGCCAAGATAGCATAAAATTCAGTAATTTTATTTATGAGGCTTCTGAGATTAAAGTTGGTTATTAGCAAAAATCAGATTTGGAAGTAATTGGTAGGAAGGTATGTATCTTTGATCCAGGGGCATTTTGGTGTGTAGTATTAAAATAAGAGTTGTGGAGGTGTTATTGAGTTATAGGTAGGTCATAGTTTGGGCCTGGGTTCGGATGGATATCAGCTTGTAATTTAATATGTGTTAGGGAGTGTAGTAGTGGGTTTTTTAGTTTGGTTATTATGTGATGGAACTTGCAGGTGGGCAGTTGAGTGTATAGGGATTTATATGTTTGAGATGGTAGAGAACCAAGTTGCAATAGTTGTATAGTTGTGTGCTGATGTGACTATACGGTTCATTTGGAGGTTGAGGAGTGTTGTGTGTTTGTGTAGGGGAGTGATAGTATTTAATGTTATAGTTGTGGAGGTCAGTGGAATTATAGGCTAGGTAGAGAAGGCATGATAGAACTGAATAGTACTAGATGGAGTAGTAAGGCAACATGGTTGGAAGAGGTTGCAGAGGAATAGAGGAAGTGGAGTTGTCCAGGTTATTAGAGGCAAGCTGTGGGAGAATATAGAGTATTAAGATCACTGGTGAATTAGATAAGCAGTAAAAGCAGGGCTAATGTGGTGGGTATGGTGAGATAATTAGGAGAATGTGAAATGATTGGTGAAGTGAGGAAGGGTTGTGGTGTCTTTAGGTATAAATGTAATGAATGAGAATTTATCACTTTCCTATCTATGGATAGTGAAGTTGCTTACTGCCAACCATTGTGTAGCACTTGAACACAGAAATAATTTTCTCCCTAAGTTCTTTGATGGTATGTGTACATTGTGTTTATCTAATTTTGCACCATGTTAAATACTGAGAATGTAATTAGATATCACATATGTGGGATAATGTCTGTTTGGGTCAATGAAAGACCTCAATGGCTATGCAACCATATCTTTTACTGAGTTAGTTGCCATAGTATCATATTAGCTATGGTAAAATTCAGAGACACAGTTTAAATATTGATGATAGGAATGTTTTTTCTATGATAATATAGCGAAAAAAACACCAAGCTGACGCCCAAGAGAAAGCAGTCCAAAGAGCATGCACTGTAGATAAACAGTTAAAACGATTAAAGCTGACAAGTATCAAGATTGAATTTGAAAGCGATGATTTAATCACAGTAATTAAAAAGCATAAAATCCAAAAAATAAAATTTATTGGCACTATAAAATTTATTGTTTCGCTATACAGCCACCTCTCAGCTTCCTCAGATTACAAGCTCAACACCAAAAGACCACTTACGAAATACGTGCTGTCTACATTTTTGAAATACGTACTAAAAATAAAATGCACACCAGCCCTTCTTTTAAAATTAAAAAGCACCAACACTAAGTTAAAATACACAACATACCAGCACTAGGTAGCGATTTATAAACTTTAAAATATACTCTTAGAATTCTTGCTAATTTTATATCAGAAAAAGAATATTGGCAAATAAAACAATTAATAACTAATTCCTACCTTACACAATTAATAAAACAATTCCTACATACATAGGAATCTAAACATCACAAATAAATTTTAATAAAAATAGAAAATAGAATCAGAAATAAAAATGAAAATAGAAATAAAAATACAGAATCATTTTAAGTTGGTAAAACATACTTTTCAACACAGTTTAAATACAATAATTTTAGTGTGTGTGTAATTTTACACAACTAACCTCTACATGTATTAGTAAAAATGTATTAGTAAATTTGCTATCCTCTAAAATTACATAATAAAATTCAACACATACATTTGCTTACTAGTGGTATAATACTGTAAATTACCATAGAAAAATAAATCACCACACATACCCTTTTCCAGAGGTTGTGAATTGCTTAACACATTAACTGTACTTTTACTCACACTTCGATGTACCTTAATACATCTACAATAAAATGGTTCCATAAAATTGAAACCATCTTACCCATTTTGGATGCGTCAACGTTTGTAACTCTTTTTTTTTGAAATAACAATTTTGGTATTGTTCATTCATTGTACGGTATTCATTTCAAGCGGAAAAAGAATCAGTAATAGTTACTTACTCTTCTTCTTCAGTGAAAAAACGGTAGGGGTAATTCCACCTCTTTTGATTTAGGGAACTTGATCTAAAGCTAAAACTGAAAACTGTTACCCTGCATGTTTGTTTGTGTTTTGCTATTTCTTTAATTTTTGATCCAGTCTTCCTGTTGGCGTAAGGTGTGTTCATACGCCCTAGGAAGCAGTCTTAAAAGCAGGTTACAAATCACAGTTCTATTTGTGTTTACATGTCAAATTACACATCACGCAATGTGATCACAGTTCAATTTGTGTTTAATGCTCAAATTTCTTACAATTGAACCATGAAAGATATAGCTACCCTTATTGCCTAATATAACCCAATTTTGATTCTTTGGTGGATTATAATGCCCTTTCCAAAGATCTATAAATCCAGATGCTTTAGGTCTTTCTATAGAGATAGATTTCAAGGTTTGTTTCTAAAGTTCTATAAATGTGGTAAGGTCTAAGTCAAATAAAGGATTGAGTCAATTCAAAACTGGTAATAAAATACCGAAAACTAAACTAGTAACCACAACACTCAACACAATTGAGTCCAAACTAAAAACTAGTAATAAAGCACCCACCACAATACCATAGTAACATCCAACACAGGGTAGTCCTTTCACCTTTGATCGTCATAAATACCTGCTTTTAAAGTAATAATCTGTGATAGTTGTAAAAAAAAATTTTTTTGGAGTAAAGAGGTGACCCTTCTTTTAGATTTCTTTTGTTAAAGGGCTGTCAAGGGTACATTAAATAGCAAAGCCGGATACCCTCTATTAGTAGACATTTTTTTAAAGAACTCATGATAGCTTTTGCCGTATTTATGACTACATTCTAGAAATTTCGTATTATTTGTCCTTAATGATAAGCTTTCTTATGTAAGTTTAAAGGGATGACTACTTCTGTATAGTCAATTTAAGTTTAAGAAGTGGAGAAATCTTTAAAAATTTATTAGAGTAAAAGTACGCCTTTTGTAAAAGTCTTTTAGATGTATTGATTATAAATTATAATCAATATCTGTGTCAGAAAAAAAAGATGTGAATTAATAAAAATTCAGTGTATAAGTATAATGATATTACGAAATTTCAGCCTGTGTGTTGTTACCATCCAAGCAATATAAAAATATAAACCAGTACAGAGTATAAGAATTTTAAAACATAACATCGAAGTCAATGTTATTAAAATGCTTAGGTTATATGATATTCAATTATAAAAAATTTTACAAATTGAATACAAAGGGGAGTGAGCATGGCTACACCCTTTCCTGCTCCACATAATACCAAATCTATTAATAAAAGGGTAATCCATTAATATGATCCATGTAAAAGTATTGATGGTGTCTCTACAATAACATCGATGGTAAATCTATTAATAAAAAGGGTAATCCATTCTATTGCCTCAGTATGAGAGAGGTATTGATATACCAGTCCAATAACATGGAGTGGTAAAGAAATTTAGTGTACTCAAAAATTCTATTTTTGTATCTTTTCAAGGGTAGAATGTGAGATCTTTACATATTCAAGTAAAATAAGCTAAAAGTTGATAAAATATTTATCACCAGTTAGACACAAAAAACAATAGGTGTTTCACGACTGTCAATCAAAATGTATTCGAAAGTGTCCAAATATAAATCTTTATTTATCTTGGGAATGCCAAAACAGCAGGTGTTTTTGCCTTCTAAATCATTTCCAGTTCTAAGTGTATGAAATTGATATTCCATTTAATGTATTAAGTCCCTAATTAACTTCTTTCAAATTATCAATAATTACAGTATTCATTTCATTCAAGGATGAGAAACAGTAGCCAGTGCCTTAACAGTATTTTCCCAAAGCTCAATATGTTACAGTTATCTAATATACCAGAAACCACCACCCTTGTCTGGTTTTTAAGACCCTAACTGGAGCTTTACGGATTTCTTCCAAAAACAGAACAAAGCTCCTGCGTGGCATTATAATTTAACCTAGCATTTTGCAAAACTTTTTGAACTGGACAAAAATCTATAATTGGATTCACAAATTCAAGTTCAAAGAACAAACCAGTAAATTTAAATCAATGCAGAACTGGCTAGTTTTAAGTTGTCATTATAAGTAGCAAAGAATACAAAAAAAAATAAAGTCAAGTTCAGTTTGAACTCATAAAACTTTTTCAAAATAAGTGTCTTTACCAGTTTGCATCTTGATTTTATAATTTTAAAATTAAAGGCTAAAAGTTCAATCAAACATGGAACTATCCCTAAAGTTATCAAATTATATATTAGTTCTTTCACCTTTAGAGTTCATTTTGTCTTTAAGTCACCCAAGGGATTAGGCTGTTGAATCCTAAATTTACTTTGTTGTTCCAGTTATTCTTGAAATGTTGTTACTTTGATTTTTCCCTAAAATAGTCACTTGTACATTGGTTCACTTTGTTGTGTTGTTGTTTATTTTGTAAAATTGATTACTTCCCTTGTGGGACTTTTTAAACTACAAACTTTGTTCATGTACAAGGAACAGCTACTGTTGTTAGGAAACACTTGTTAATTTATTTCATGCTCCCGAATAGTTGGGTTAGAGCTGGACATAACTTCATATTGTAGGTTGTTTGGCATTTAGGGACTTACATTAATGGGATCCATAAAAGCATAACTTATAACTACATTGATATTTTATACCAAAAAGAGCTTGCTTTCTTTCACATTTTGGTAAACCTAAATACATAAAGACTTATTCAACCCACCTTTAGAGCTTTGATTGACAATTATTATTTAGAATTGAGACCCTTACACCCAGTTGCTTAATCACATTTTAATTAACCATTTAAAGTGTTTTTACTCAACTATGTAAAAAGATTGGATTACCTTCCTTGAAAGGGATCGAAATTTTGAGATTACCTAAATTTGCTTACCATCGAAGTTATTGATGACCTATTAGCATCAATAATACATACTGAGGCAATAGAATGGATTACCCTTTTATTAATAGATTTTGCAAGTTCCTAGCCCTGCAAATTGACACCATCTCCCAACTACTTGTTGTTTCTTGCTTGAGACATTTTCACCTTTAATGGAAATAAATTAAGCAAAATCAGGAATTACGATTTTGGTCCCCTTGTCTAATACTCAACACGGCCAATTTATGGCGTACTAGGATTGACACTCCACATTTAGCATTTAGAATGAAAATTCTAATTAGAATTCTACAATAAGGATTTTGGGCTGATTAAATTATATAAAATGATAGTAAAAGCAACAGGCTGAAAATTTTGTAACATCAATTAATAGTACCACTCAAGCTAAAAATTCACATCTAAATTTTCTGAATCAGAAAAGCTATATCTAGAATTGTCTAAAAGACTTTTACAAAGCGAATTTTACTCTAAAGAATACCCAGAAAGCCCACTTATTGCAACTCAAATGTGATAATTAAGAGTAGTCTCCTTTTAAAATCAAAAGAAAGCCCATGGTTAAAGGGACAAATATCGATCCTCTAGAATGTGTAGCAGTCTTTTTCTAAAATTGGAAGGGGACCAATATAGAAAATGTTCACTTTCAGTTTTATCCGGTTTTGCTTTATTTGCTAAACATTGTTGGCAGGTGACATGTTAATTTAGGTTTGTATTCACCTCTTTTGTCGCAACTTGAATTACCAGTTTATATCACAGACAACATTTCAGAGTGGATCATGAATGGCGATGGTCTAAATAGAAGCGATCAACAACTTTCTTGGATGTTTTGGATGGTGTGTGGGTAGTAGCTTGAATACCGGTTTTAGAAAATCAACAAATGAAAGACCTAAAGCATTAAGAAACTGGTATTTTATAACCAACGACTAACAACTTTTAATTGTAACTTGGACTTAGACCTAGGGTCATTTATAGAAGGGGACGCACAACTTACAAAATTTCAGTCTTGGAAAGACCTAAAAAGCATAAGATTGGGCACCAAGAGGTTTAGGTTGTTTGCAATAAGGCAATTGTAACTATTGCCAAATAGTAAGGAGTAGCTAATTCTGTATTTGTGAACTCTAAAATTTGACATTAAAAACAAATTGAACTCTGATGAGAAGACCAGATAACGGTGCTTGGAACACTGTTTCCATTGATTAAACTTTTCATTAGGTAAATCCCAGTAGAACTTCGCGTGATACATTTACTAACCAGACTTCAGTTATGAGGAAGAAAAACAATTTTAGCATTAGCAAACCTTATTATGACATGCAGGGCACATAAACCCAGTTTTTTAGCTATAGATCAGGATTATTTCTTGGAAAGAGGTGTTCCAATTTCACTGTTTCTTCAAAACAGCATTAATTTGGCAACTAGTACTGGAACTTTTCTCTTTAAGTGTTTGTGTGAACACTGTAAAATTGTATGTTGCTAAAATTAAGAGTTACAAGCGTTGGCAGCATCCAAAATGGGATTAAGATGGTTTCAAATTTATGGTACCATTTTACTGTAGACAAATGAACATGTTGATTTTGGGTACACGTTCTAAGGTTAAAAAGTTTCAACATACATTAGATAATCACATTGTTGTTTTTGGGTATAAAATTGTTATTATTTTTCTATGGTAATTTAAAGTATTATAAACCACTAGGTGATTGTTATACATGCACTAAGATTTTATTTCTTAATTCATTTTTATAGTTGTTTATTGTTGACATTAGAGATATTTATTAATTTGTTTAGCACACTCCTCTTTAGTATACTTTATGTTTTTATTTTAGTTTTTTACTGGCGAAAACTGAATATGATTATTATTCTTTCTATGATAATATGTCATTAAACAGCATCAAACAAAAATGGATTTGAACACATGACTATGTCACTGGCAGTCTATAAACAGAGCATTAACTATGCATGCTACATAATCTTTCACTGGACAAGTGTGAATAAAATACAAGGTTCATTGTATTGATCACTGCTGCAGTACCATAGTTATATGGGTTATATCCTGCCAAGGATATAACAGCCGGCCAGCTTATAAAGCTTCAGGGCACTTTTCATGCACACAAACTGTCAGGCTGCTTGAACTAAGCTGACTAAAACACAAGTTTAGGCTCGAAATCCTTCAGAGATTTTTCCCTCTGAGGCTTCTGAGGATCAGTTGTCTGCTTGTCTGCTTATGCTTTCCTTTGCTAAGCAGAAAAGTTCCATTTGCAAAAAAAAAAGCTCCAGATTTATTTAATTTTGTTAATGTTTCATTATATTCCTCTTCATAGGTTCATAGGTTCATAGGTAGGTACAAGGCTATTGGCCCAAGGGCCTAGGTAAGCCTAGCCGACAAGGTTCCCTGGCTTACACAACCCAATGAAGATATTTTCCTGTGCCACTGTCGAGCAGAGACACAGAAGTGATCCCCGGGGTGTATTCCCTATTTCCCATCCACTCATCAAGCTTTTTCTTGAAGAGTGCTAATGAAGAACTTTGCTTGACATAGATGGGTAGCCTGTTCCAGAGTATGAGAAGCTTCTGGGACAGGAATCTATCCCTCTAGCATGTCCTGTTTATTGTGGTGACAAGGTTTAGGTCCCTAGAGTGTGTAGCTTGGAGGGATTGGGATTTCTTTAGGTGTAGCATTTCCAACAGCTCTGGGTTTGACACAGCTTTATATGTTAGGCAGAGATCACCTTGGAGTAGGTGATATGCTACGGAGTAAAGCTGGAGTTTTTGAGATGGTCAGTGTAGGGCATTTGTTTGAGGCCAGTAATCCTCTTTGTGAGGTACTTCTGTGGCCTTTCCAGCTGCTGCAGATGTCTTGTGAGGTACATTCCAAAAGGGGCGTTGTACTCTATAATGGGTCTAATGCGTGTCGAGTAGAGAGGAACAATGACCTCTTTTTACCTGGATAAGAACCCTTTTATGATGAGGTATGCCACATAGAAGGACTTCCTGACTACTGTGGCGATGTAACTATCAAAGGAGAGACTACTGTCCACCTGGGTCCTAAGGTCTCTTATCACACATTCGGTGTTAAGTAGATTGCTGCCTATGTGGTAGTTCATGGTAGTTCAGAAGAGTCTTTTTTTAACTGAGAGTGTTGTGTATTAATGGACTGTCTGCAGATTGTAAAACACTTTTAAACAGAGTGCTCATTTTTTCTGTCAGTTTAAAAGTCATGTAAATTAACTGAAAATATTTTTCCTGTGGAGAACTTGTGTTTATTTTACTTTTGTGGGGCTGGCATACTGTTTTAAAGTGCTTTTTACTGTGTTTTTCTGTCAAGAAAGTAACTTTCTGCATTGGTTGTGTTTATTGGCAATTGCTGCTTGATTTCCTTGGGAAAAGGACACCTTTATCAGCTTTACCATGGAATAGACTACAGGTCTCATGGTCGGTCCTTTTCAAGCCACAAAAAGAAAAAAAAAATAAGCAAACAGCTCTTGCTACACAGCAGGCTGTCAGTTTGCCTCAGCCACAGGTGGATGACCCTGCTGTGACCATTTATTGTACCTCAGACCACTCATCTTTTACCCTTGATCCCTCTGGTGTAGGACCTACAGCAACTATGAACCAGGGATTAGCCACATCCTCTGTGGCTCCTGGGGTCCTCTAAGTGGGAAGGGAAAGTCACTCTTGTCCTGGGATAGGGAACAGGGAAGGTTTCCTGTTGTGTCAGAATGCTGTGCCCATTCCTGGGAAAGCTGTTGCCATTAGTAACATGGTTGGCCCCATTTTCTTGTCAAAATGAAACAGAAAATATAGCATGTATCTACTCCTCCTCAACAGTAGTTCTCCGTGGTTCAGGGTTTAATTCAGGCTATTAATCCTTTTTGTATAGTACTTTCTGGTAAAACAAACAGCGATTCCCATTTTCCTGATGCAATTCAAGACTCTGACTCTGAACAGAAAGATGTAGAGATAGAAACAAGGTTTCTTCCTCAGATTTCTGGTTCAGAATCAGAGGAGAGCTTTGTTTCTGATTTTGTCTGTGGGGAGGAGGTCTCCTTCTATGAGACTATTGCTAGAATGTGTCAGCATTTTTAGTGGGAGAACACTAAGGTTTCTCAGTCCCTTAGAAAATATTGAGTTGTTACAGAAAGATTTTGCAAAGCCTACACACATTTCTCCTGTTTTGTCTGCTTTAGAGGAGTTGTGTGTTATTGCCTGCAATTTTTCCTGATATTCAGTAAGCTGTCCCAAAAAGGCAGATATGATGTAGAAAGTTTTTCAGTCCAGTCTTAAATTGTTACACATTATAACCAAACTTGATACAGCAGCTATAGCTTTAGCTGATCCCACTGCTGTGCAAAGCAGTTTGTTAGTTCCAGTCCTACTCTTTCTGATAAGTGTGGTAAATTTAATGACAGATATGGAAAATGTGTATACTTCTGCAACTTTGATTTTCAGAATTTTGAATTGTCAGGCTCATATGTTAAACTTTTTTCTGACAAATTGTGAAAGTATGAGGAATGTTTTATCTACAGTGTCTCATTGTGAGGAAAAATCTGCTTTAAATAACCTAGTTTCCTTTGTTACACAGGCTGCTACTCATTGATTACAATCTGTGTTTGACTTTGTTGATGCTTCTTCCAGTGCTATCATCACTGGCACTGTTTTAAGGAGATTTGCATGCCTAGATTTTCAGAACCTCCCAGATGATGTTAAAAATGAGATTTTAAATTCTCCCTTTGATAGACATTTAGTGCCTGGCGACTCTGCTGCAGAGGTGATCAAAAAGTGTTGATGAAAGGGGCAAGCTGATCCAGGAATCAGTAAGATTTTTCAGCTCTCCTTTTTCAAATTTTCAAAGGCATTTACTATCTCATCAAATTTTAGCAAAAAAAAAAACAGTCTCAACAAAATACAGGTAAACAGACATTTGAGAAGAAATGACTAAAGAGTTCCAAAGAGAAATCTCGAACCTCAGAAAACCAAGGATAGTCCAACAAGTCTGAATGACCTTTCAAGAGACCTTATGCGCTTTCTCCCACCTGACCCCCTTTTCTCTTCCAGAAAGTCTGAATCTCCATTTTTCTCTTTGGCAACAGATTGATTCAGACAAATTGGTTCTGAAAATCATTCATCAAGGTGACAGATGGCAGTGGAAGAAAATCCCTCCTTTACAGGGGATCATTGCTCATCCTCCAGATCAGACTGTTTTGCTTCCACCCATACTTCATCACATGCTGTCCCAGTGACTGATAGAACCAGTTTCTTCTTTCCAGGTGGGGAAGGGTTTTTTTATTCAATGATGTTTATAGTGCCAGAGAAAGAAAATGCTTGGAGATCAGTTCTGGATCTTTCTTTCCTAAACCTGTTTGTGTTAGCATGCAAATTAAAAATGATGTCTCCTCACAACCTATCACCTCTTCTTCCACTTTCAAGTTTCCAAGCAATACTAGACTTAAAAGTTGCTTATCATCACATCCCCATTAATCTACACCTCAGATTTTTTTAAGGTTTTGTGCATCTGGATCACATTATTAGTTCTCTGACTTACTCTTTGGATAATCCATTGCAGGCTTGATGATATCCACATTTTCCATATTTAGACGACTTTTTTTATCTTTGTAGAGTCTGTTTCAAAGTGTCAGGGAATCTCTCTTGTGTGAGAAATCTGTTACACAAGCTAGGATTCTAAGAGAACAATCAAGTCTTTATTGACTCTTTCACACATATTTGAATTCCTGAGATGTCAACTAGACAACTCAGTTCAAAGAACTTTTCTTCCACAGGACTTTGGTTAATGCAAGGGAATAATTTAGGATTTTGGGTCTCCTAGCATATATGATTCCCATGATAACCCTGGCAAGATTCCACATGAGAAAGATAATAGTGCTATCTGAAGTATCTTTGGGCCTAGCACCAACACCCTTTACCTTTTCACATCCTAGTGCAGGGGTTTGTCGGAAGAGAAATCGTTTGGTGGACAATAAGTATCTTTAAATGCAGTTATCCCTTTTCTCTCCCTGCTCCTAAGCAGTCAGTCACCACAGAAACTTCAGACTTTGCTTGGGGAGTAGTTTCAGGGGGATAAAAGTACATGGGGGTGTGGGAAACCAAGAACAGATGCAAACACATAAACATCAAGGTAATGCTTGCCCTGATCAAGGCACTCAACTCTGTGAACCATCTTTGGCCCGTGGGACATCTTCAAATGATTATAGACAATGCCACAGGCATGCGGTACATCAACAAGCAAGGGGGAACCAGATCATACCCCCCTTTTAGACCAGCTATGTTAGTTTGGGTTATAGGCTAGCAACACAATCTCACTCAACACACATCCTACTTTCTGAGCAAAACTGTGTGACAGACAAGCTGAGCATGACCTTCATGAATGGAAACAAGACTAGGGGATCTTTCAAGATTTGATCCATCTGTGGAGAGTTCCTCAAGTAGACCTGTTTGCCTGCTCTCTGAACAATAAACTGACAAGATTCTGTTTCAGGACTCTGTGCAAGAAGGTCTGGAAGACAGATGTCTTTTCTTTTCCTTGGACAGAAATGTTCCTGTATGCTTTTTTACCCTTTCCATTCAGATGAGAATCCATGAAAATCATTATGGTGACTCCAGTCTGAGCTAGGCAACTGTTGTCCTCCTTTCTTTTAGAAATGACCAGGGGCAATTAACACAACCTTCCTCACAGTCAGGATATGCTCACACAATAACACGGGTGTTTCATACACCCCCAACAACAATCAACTTCAAATGACTGTCTGCACGATAGGGTCTTAATTCCTTTCAGGTGTATATTTACTGAGAATACATAGCAAGTACTAATGGAGGCAGGAAAGACTGCCACTAGAAAATCATATACTAACAAATGGAAAAGGATTTCTAGTTGGTGCCAACAACATAAGCAGCACCCATTCAGGGCTTATTGTTCTCTGGTTCTACAATATTTGTGTGAGATTGTGAGGATATTAGATATTGTTATCTGTACTATCATGACTGCCTGAAGTTTTGTGAATAATTGTAAATCATCCTGTGTTACATAAGCCACCATGACTAGGTATAATTTTTTAAATAAGTTTATGTCTTTTGATTATCACTCTGATTTATGCAGGATGTTTGAATGTCAGAGTTTTTCTGGCTGACCAAATATACATATATTTTAAATAGAATTCCAATATATTTTATGCCAGAGTCAGCTGACCTAGATGTGATGTCATTGTGTGCCAGACATGGGAGAATAGAATCTTCACTGCAGCTGTTTGGTTACTTTTCAAAGTCTGATATGAGACAGTAGAATTCTCATAGCAGATTACTGTTACTTTTAAAAATCTGCTATAATAGCAGGTTCTGAGTCAGTTAATGTTCAGTACTTTTGTTTTCCAGAGCTGTTCAGCAGTAGTAGTCCAATTGTTGCTAGAGTATTTCCAGTCGCTGAGGATAGACATAAGCTGAGAGTGTGGACATAATTCCTCATCTTGCTTGCAGAAATAAGAGTATAGTCTTGCCTTGCTGAATTATTTAGATTAGATAGGGATAGTTAGTCTTCAAATAGTCATAGAGCTATAGCTAGTTAGTTATAGGTTTTCTAAAATCAATGTGAGATCCACCCTACAGTATCATTTTCATAGGTTCATAGGTGTTTACTAGGCTAATGGCCACAAGGACCTTTTTAAGCCTAACCATGCATCCCAAATCTCTGAGAAGTTCTGATACCCTTGAAAAGTGTAAGCATGGGCTTGGTAGATGAACCATTTACAGGTTACCTTGTCCATTAGAGACATAGGTGCCAAACCAGGGATGAATATCAGGTTTCCCATCCAATTGTCCAAGTTGCAATTGAATTGGGTTAAGAAGGATGTCTGCTTCACATGGCTGTGGAGCCTGCTACACAGATGTGGTAGTGTCTGGGATACATACCTATCTATATTTCATATTTCCTGTGTGTGAAACTCTGTTATTTATTGGAATCAGTTTTTCTGTGTTTACATGTTTTAAATCTATTTATTTATTATTAAATATTTTCTACCTCTTATTGTGGCTGGTTATTTAAGGAATAGTTTTAATTACTTGAGAGTATTTATGCCTATTATGATAACACCAGGGCCACTCTGAAAAGCCTTACTGCTTGGGATACATGCTACCATTGTTTCAATATCTATTTTACCCAATGTAATTGAATAGAACTTTTGAAGGATATTGTGTTATTTGACTGGTGACAGACATTACCTTGTAATTTGGGCAAAGAAAGATAGTGGGTAAATCTGTGTCAGTCTTTCCCAAAAGTGTATGCATGTGTAAATATCTGACATTTAAGAGTCAGTGTGTCAGATACCTAGAACTGGGACACAGTGCTATGCAGTGGTTAGGGTGGAGACTAATTTGGGGATGTGGAGTGAAGCATATAGACCAGTCCCAGGTTTGAAACCTATTCCCAGTGTACTCAGGGGGAATTATGTATTTCAATCCCTGCTTTTAGTGACACTCCCTTACCGGAAACAGTGGTGAGGATTGAGACTCCTTAGTTACTGCGCTTGGGTAAAGAGGGCTTGTCACATATTAGTGGCAGCAGTGTGGTATTTTAACTGAGCTTAAGTAGCCTGCAGGTAGTTGTCACCGAGGTGAGCACTCACAACAGCCACAAAATAAACATGCAAAGGTTCATTGTCACAACAGTTTTATTCATTTTTTACTCAGTTTAGTCAGGAACAGCAGGCAAAGATATCAGCAGAAGATTAAAGCAAGCTGACAAGGAACCAGTTGGCCAAGATGTTCAAAGTCAAAGGGCTGGTACATGCCAAACTGACTAAGAAAGCAACAATCTCTGCTTTAGCTGCAACCGTAGAGCAGACCAGCAGCTCAGAGGATATCTGGCTTGGCATTGTGGATATGCTGCCTTCTAGGACAGGACAGTTTACCTTTTCCTCAGAGGACTTAAAAATTTGTTTGGAGTTAAAGAGACTCAAACTGGAGGCTGATGAAAGGGAGAAGCAGAGTCAATATGAACTGCGAACTTTGGAGGTCGAGGAATGGGAAAGAGAGAAGGAGAAGCAGCATCAGCATGAAAAGGATGTGGAGACCAAGCATTTGGAGAGGGAAGCTGAAGAATATGAGAGGCAGGGACAGCAGGTAAAGGAGTTTCTAACCCTTTTACAGTGTCATGGAGGTAATGGGAAAAGGAATGACCAAACCGCAGAAGCCATAGAGGTCAGTAAACTTTTTCCTCAGTACAGTGAGGGGGGATGACTTTGATAGCTTTATTTATATATTTGAGAGGGTATGTAAACAATATAATGTTGACAAAGTGCTCTGTTTACGATTCCTGACCCCCTTACTCCACAGCAGAACTGTTAATGCAATTGCTAAACTGCTTGATATTGACTGTTTGAGTTATGATAGTGTAAAACAATATTTACTTCATTGTTTCAAATTAATAAAAACTAAAAACAGTTTACAGTGTTTGAGCAGCAAATAGCAAATAAATTACTTCAACAGTACATATGAAACAGAAATTATCTTCTGAATAAATTCACTGTAATCCAAAACTGAATCTTAAATCAAGTCCAGTATAGTAGCCACACAAAAACACCAGCTATTGTTATATTCCCATGAATCCCAGAATATGTTTTTAATCCTCCAACAATGAAAGGAAAACCACCAACAGATGATCCAATGTCCATTAAAACAGGACTTTAATATTATCACCACCAAAGAATAAAATAACAAAGTAAACCATGAGAGAAGGTTTAGCACTTTCGTCCTAACCAAATATTTGGACTTCTTCAGAACCTGCTATCTTTTAGCTTCCATCCATTTTTATACCTTATGGTTAATAAGACTTAATTAAATAATCATTTCATGGTCTATTGTTTCTTAAAGGTATGTTAAACAATGTGCATAAACTGCATAAATTAATTAATAAAAAAATAAAAATACAACAATATATATATGAATATGTATATAAGTGACCTACTTATATTTTACAAAAGATTTCTTCATCACTGTGTAATAAAAACTCCTAAAAGCACTTTAAAACAATGTACTACAAGAAAACTTATAAATAAGGCTCCTGCTGTTACCAGGTGGTCTCTCATCCAAGAGCTAACCTGGCCCAACCCTGCTTAGCTTCCAAAGTCAGCCCTTTCGAAATGATGTACTTACAAGTGCACTATTGGAAAGTGCATCATTAAATTAAACATTCATATTAAAAATCCCAAACTTTTAAAGAATAATCTTATAGATCTAAAAAAAATAAAACTATTATTTTTTATAAAACTGTCATCATTATTGGAACAATTTAAAAAAGACTTCATGAATACATTTTACAAGTGTTAGAACCATATTCAATAAGACACAATATAACATTCCAAACAATTCTCATAAATCCAATGCTTTTATTTTTTAACACAGGCATAATAAAAGTCTCTTCATTTAATCCTGGAAATGGTGGTGTTATATCTTAACTTCCACTCCAATTCTTCTTTTCCAGATCCAGTTCCCACACACCATTCCTATTTTGCTTGTCAACTTTATCAAAAATCCCCAAATTAAAACCTCTGTACTTGTCACAATTTAATGTGTGCCTGTAAATTGCATTGTTTTGATTTTAGGTTTTAATTGCATTTAAGCGCTCATGAATTCTCTTTGTAAAGGCTCTTTCTGCTTTCCCAATGTAGTAACTATCATACTGGGTACATATTCCAGTGTAGATTACCACTGATGTGTTGCAATTTCCATCCCTAAATCTCAGAATCATGTCCAGTGATGTTAAATATAACTGATTCTGTTCTAAAATATAAGGGCAGATATTACACATCCCACACTTTCTGGTGCCTTTGTTAAGATAATCGGAACAAAATTTCACTTAGTACTCAAACCAAAATTTCAAATTGTGGCTTGTTTTGTTCACAAATAATGGCTTGTCTCCTACTATACTATAAAAATCATCAAAATAACTGAACATAGCCCATTCTCTAGTAATAAAGTTCCTTATATCTTTTGAATAAAGTGATGATCATGGCATTTAAATATGCATTGTCTTTTAAATGAAATTTCCTTTTACATTGGGAAAAAGAAAAAGCCAATAAAAAGAGAATTTATGAGCACTTAAATGCAATTAAAGCCAAAAATCAAAACAATGCATTCTACGGACATACATTCGATTGTGGCAAGTACAGTGGTTTAAGTTTGGGATTTTGGATAAAGTTAACAAGCAAAAGAGGAAGGTGTGTGGGAATTGTTTCTAGAAAGGAAAGAATTGGAGTGGCAGTTAAGATGTAATGCCACCATATTTCCAGGATTAAATGAACACACTTCTATTATGCCTCTGTTAAAAATAAAAGCACTGGGTTTATGAGAACTGTTTGGAGTGGTATATTAAGAATATTAAGTGCCTTATTGAATATGGTTCTAACACTTGCACACATTTATTCATGAAGTCTTTTTTAAATTTTTCCAATAATGATGGCATTTCTATAAACAATAATATTTTTATTTTTTAGAATTATTAGATTATTGTTTTAAACATTTTGGATTTTTAACATGAATATTTAAGAATGCATTGTCAAGCAGTGTACTTGTAACTACACCATTCTGAAAGGGCTGGTTTTGAAAGCTAAGCAGGATCAGGCCTGGTTAGTTCTTGTAAGTTTTGTTGGTAAGACTACGAGTTTTATTTACTTAAGTTTTGTTGTAGCATATTGCTTTAAAGTGCCTTTAGGAGTTTTTATTACACAGTGACAAAGAAGTGCTTTGTAAAATATTATTTGGCTACTTATATACATATTAATATATATATTGCTGTTTTTTAAATTTTTGCAATAATTCATTTATACAGTTTATGTACATTGTTTAATGTACCTTTAAGAAACAACAGTCCATGAATTGATTAATTAAGTCTTATTAACCATAGGGTATAAAAATGGATGACAGCTAAAAGATAGCAGGTTCTGAAGAAGTCCAAATGCTTTGTTAGGATGAATGTGCTAAACCTTCTCTCATGCTTTACTTTGTTATTTTATGCCTTTGGTGGCGGAAATAATAACGTTCTGTTTTAATGGACTTTTGATCATTTGTTGGTGGATTTTCTTTCATCATTGGTGGATTTAAAACATATTCTGCTTGCATGGGAATGTAACAATAGCTGATGTCTTTTTGTGGATACTACACTGGACTTGATTTAAGATTCAGTCTTGGATTACAGGGAGTTTATTCAGAAGACAAATTTTGTTTCATATGTACTGAAGAAATAATTTATTTGCTATTTGCTCCTCAAACACTGTGAACTGTTTGTAGTTTTTATTAGTTTATTTTTGATTTCATGGAGGTTCTCCTTTTAGATTAATTGCTTCAAATTAACTCCTGAAATGTATAGAAAAAAATTGTGAACATAGATGCAAGGTAGATAAAAGTGTATGTGATTACATTGCTGATTTAAGTACTTACTTTTACAGGTGGTTGAGTAGGGGTCAGTTCACCACGTTTGAAGGACTGGCAGACCTTTTGGTGAGGGAAAACGCTCTCAGCACTTTGCCTGAGGATATGAAGATCTGATTGGCAGACCAAGAGTGTATCTCTGCAAATGAGTTGGGGAGAAAAGGGAATATCTACTTAGCAAGCAGGGCACCACTGCATAAGAAAGGGATACTCAGTGCTACACATGGACATAAGGGAACCCATGAGGGCAGCATAAACCAGTCCAACAGAGTTCAGCAGTAACAGGGGAAGCCATTAGTTCAAGCACATGGTCAGGATCAGAGATTAGATGTTTCAAATGTAATCAGAGGGGCCATGTGGCATATAAATGTCTATTGAATCAAGAAAAGAAACAAAAGGTGAGGGAGCCAGGAAGTGGGAATGACACAATGCCAGTGGTAAGTTTCCTGGAAACAACAGAGGTGCCAAACTATCAACAAAATTTGTATCCGGCCTTAGTGGATGGAAGATAGGCCACTGCTAAGAGAGACACAGCTTCTGATACAACCATTGTGAGGCCTGCAGTGATTAAGGAGCAGTGCTTGCTTGCACAGTCCGCAACAGTCAGAGCTTTGGGTGGGACCCAGTTTCAATTACCTTTGGCCAGAGTTCATCTTGACTGGGAGGGTAGGAAAGTGAACAAGCAGGTAGGTGTGTTTGAGGATATCCTTGCATATGTCTTACTAGGGAATGATTTTGATAATGTAAAACCTTGTGTGCATGCAGTTACATACAGTTAACCTTGGAGACAGACATGTAGGTCTGGTAGCCTGGGTGAGACCCAGACAGATCCTATGCCTGAAGCTGGGTCTTGTGATGTGATTACTTCAGGGAGGTAGCTACCTTGTAGCAGTAATCCTGAAGGTAAAACACAGCTGCTGGTAGGTACTGGTATTCCCATGGACATGGCAACTGCAAGGACAGAGGTGAGTGGTAGTACCCAGGCTGACAGTGAGGCACCACTGCTGTCAGAATGTACTAGGCTTCCTGTGGAAGGAAAGCTGGAAGAGCTTACAGAGACAGAGTTGAGACAGGCTCAGCTTTTGGATCTACTTTATGAGGCTTGAGAGGTAGCTAAGTAGGCACCTGATGCTAAAGGAAAGATGAGTGTGTATACTGGAACAAAGGGTTACTATAAAAAGAGTGGACCCCCTACTGTCTGGCACTTCTAGCCATAGCCTCTGACATTTCTTTTGCAGGTCATATGGGCACAAAACATACTAAGAGCTTCATTATGCAAGGCTTTTATTGACCTAAGATTGCAAAGGATGTGACAGGTTATTGCAGGACCTGTGAGCAGTGCCAAAAGGTAGGCAGGAGGCAGGGGCATACATTTTATCATGTTAAAATGATGAAACCATATCATGCTAGAGAGGCACTGGTGTTGAGTATTTGCAGTGAATGGTAGGAGGAGTCTGAGAGGGGTCTGGTGATTTATCTTCTCAGTGAGGCTCAGACTGACACTTCTGTGAGAGAGATAGCAATATCTCAGTGGCTATCCCCAATTCAGGTTAAAGAAATACAGTGTTACAGGAGTTTTGGGGCATGTTCACTGGGAAACCAGGGCGCCGATACCTAGTGCAATACCATGTGGATAAAGGATCCCTAAGGCGTATTAAGCAAGCTCATGATAGGGTGCCTGAGCAAGTCAAACAGACTTTGAAGGAGGAGATAAAGCAGATGTTGGAGCTGGGGGAATCCAGGAGTTCAGTAGTTCTACACCTATATAGAGTCAGATGCATACCACATGCCTAGAACAGATGAAGCTTTAGAACAGTTGGGTGGGACTAAATATCTTATCAGTATTGATCTGACCAAGGGATACTGGCAGATGCCCTTGACTACTGTTACTAGAGAGAGGTCAGTTTTTGTAACACCTTTTGGATTATATGAGTTTACAAGGATGCCCTTTGGGATGATGAATGCCCCCACAACCTTCCAGAGGTTAGTAGATCATATGTTAGTAGGAGCTAGAGACAACAATCTTGCGTATTTGGATGATTTTGCCATTTACAGTTATTCATGTCAAGAATACCTTCAACATGGCAGGAAGTTCTTAGGTAGATTAAAAAGGGCAGGGTTGACCATTAAGCCTAGTAAGTGTCAGGTGGTCATGGCAGAGGTCTCATACCTAGGAGATAGAGTAGAGAGTGGTAAGATTAGACCAGAATCTGCCAAAATGGAGATTATTCAGGTGTGGCCGGTCCCTGTTACCAAAAAGCATGTGAGAGCATTCCTAGGAACAGCATGGTACTATAGTATAATTGCCGTACCCCTTACTGACCTAACAAGAAAAAACAAGCCTGTTAAGATAGTGTGGACTACAGATTCTGAGCAGATATTCTAAAAACTTAAAGAAGCTTTTGGAGGACTCCCTGTGTTAACCAGTCCAGATTACAGCAATGAATTTATTGTGCAGGTGGATAATTTAAATTATGGGGTGGGGGCTGTACTCGGCCAAGTTTTCTCAGAGGGAGAAGAGCATCCCATGGTATATCTGAGCCATAAACTGCAACACAGGGATGAATGTTATGCATCTGTGGAGAAAGAATGCCTAGGGATATTATGGGCATTGCAAAAACTTCAGCCTTACCTTTATGAAAGAAAATTCATTGTGGTTATAGACCATAATCCTTTAACATGGCTAAATAGAGTCAATAAGCAAAATGACAAGTTACTGAGGTGGAGCATAGGGTTACAAGTAAATGATATGATGGTGTGACACTGTAGTGGGGTCACTAATGCTAATGCAGATGGACTTTCAAGAAGGGGTATGGGTTGATACACTTCACACATCCCCATTTTTCTCAAGCAACAATTTACCAGAGTCACTTGAAAATCTAGCTTGAGTCTTCAAAGGAGGAAAAATGAGAGGATATTAGCTATTGTTATCTGTGATAGCATGACTGGCTGAAGTTTTGTAAATAATTGTAAATTACCCTGTGTTACATATGCCAGCACAACTAGCTATAATTTACATTTAAGTTTATATCTTTTGATTATCACTCTGATTTATGCAAGATGTTTGAATATCAAACAGTGTTTTTCTGGCTGACCAAATGTACATATTTTTTAAAGAGAATTTTGAATATATGTTATACCAGAGTCAGCTGACCTAGATATGATGTCATTGCATGCCAGAGCTGGGAGATTAGAATCTTCACTGCAGCTGTTTGTTTACTTTTAAAAGTCTGATATGTGAGAGTAGAATTCTCATAGCAGCTTCCTGTTACTTTTAAAAATCTGCTATAATAGCAGCTTCTGGGTCAGTTAATGTTCAGTAGTTTTGTTTTCCAGAGCTGTTCAGCAGTAATAGTCCAGTTGTTTTCAAAGTAGTTGTTCCAATCTCTGAGGACAGACAACAGTTTGGAGTATGGACATAATTCCTCATCTTGTTTTGCAGAAGTAAGAATATAATCTTGCCTAGCTGAGTTATTTAGATTAGATAGGGACCAGTAATGTTCAGGTAGTCAGAGAGCTACCACTAGTTAGTTAGAGGTTTTCTAAAATCAATGTGAGAGCTATGCTACTGTATTATTTTCATATTTCCTGTGGCTGAAACTCTGTTGTTTATTGGAATCAGTTATTCAGTGTTTACATGTTTTAAATCCTTTTATTTATTATTATTTCACTACGTCTTATTGTGGCTGGTTATTTAGTGAATATTTTTAATAACTTGGGAGTGTTTATGCTTATTGTGATAACACAAGGGCCACTCCAAAAAGCCTTACTGCTTAGGATACATGCTACCATTTGTTTCAATATCTATTTTACCCAGTATAACTGAACATCCCTCTTGAAGGGTATCATGGTATTTGATTGATGGCAGTCATTACCTTGTAATTTGGGCAAAGAAACACAGCATGTCAATCTGTGTCAGTGTTTCCCAAGACTGTGTGTATGTGTGAATATCAGACATTTCAGAGTGATTGTGTCAGATACCTAGAACTGGAACACAGTGATCTGCAATGTTTAGTGTGGAGACTCATTTGGGGACCTGGAGTGAAGTGTATAGTCCAGTCCTAGGTTTGGAACCTGTTCCTGGTGTACTCTTAGGGGAGATTGTGTATTTCTATCTCTGCTTTTAGTGACACCCCCTTACCAGAGATAGTGGTGAGGATTAAGTCTCCTTAGTTACTACCCTGGAGTAAAGAGGGCTTGTCACAGAGTTATTATCCTATGGCCATTCTTATTTCCCTATCAGAGTTCATTTATTGGCCAATTCAACATGTCTGCCCATGGATCCTTCTCTTTTAATGCAGTCTCCTGTCAAAATGCTTTTGAAATTGGTTTTGCATAAGATGCCTCAATGAAAACTAGTTGTCCCTCCTTGGAATCTTAATTATGTGTTAGAAAAGCTAACACTTGCTCCTTTTGAACCAACTAATCTGACTGACTTAAGGTTCTTAACATGGAAAACAGTTTTACTGATTGCTCTGACCTGTGCAATAAGGGTATCTGAGTTTCAAGCTTTTATGGTGAGTCAACCCTATCTCATTTTACATAGAGACAGGGTTTCTTTGAGAACTAATTTTTCTTTTATGCCTAAAGTTGTATCTAAGTTCACTTTAAGCCAAACTTCCATCTCCCTGTTTTCTTTCCTGTGCATAAAAGTGAAGGAGAAAGGATACTCCATACCTTAGATGTCCACAGACAACTCAGGTACTATCTTGACAGAACTAAATCTTTCAGATCTTTGGATCAACTCTTCATTTCCTGTGAAAGTAAGATGAAGGGACAACCTGTGTCTAAGCAGAATATTTTCAAATAGTTGTATAAGGCGATCACCTTTTGTTATGCTCACCATAACAAAACTGCTCCATGCAGGGTCAAGGCCCATCTACCAGAGTGTTGGCTTCATCTATGGCTTTTTGAAAAGGGTTGGATTCTAGAAGTATTCTAGAAAGTGTTATTTAGACCTCTGTACATACTTTTGCAAAGCACTCTAAGCTAGATTCCTTCTCTAGGTCAACATCAAGCTTTGCTAGGACTACTCTTCAGGGGGTCCTGAATCTTCTCCTTCAACCATCCATATGTAGTTAGTTAACATAATCTACCCAAATAGCTAAGATGACTGCAGCAGTCATCAATGTGTTGAACATAGTATAGCTGTGTAAGTTAAACTTATCATAACAGTAGATGTCTGAATCATCGCTGTTACAATAGCCGTCCCTCCCTCCATCCCCCTTGTTTTTTTGGTGAGTTTTTTTTTCTTATGCCAGGGTGTGGACATTTATTTTTTTGTTGTTCCTAGCATTATCCTTTCAGGGCTCAGCCTCTATCTTTCTACTGCCAGGAAAATTCTAAAGGGCTTCTCACCCAAACCTGTCTTTTAGTTATCTCAGCTTCAACTGTCTGAAAGTTTGGGTGTGGAAGTTGTCCAGAAACTTTGAAAGCTGGCTACCTGTTATATCCTTGGTAGGATGTAACCCATACAGCTAAGGCTGCTGCAGTAATGATTATTATAACATCTACTATAATGGTAACTTTAACTTACACAACTGTACTTTTCATTGTACCACAACACAGGATGTCAAGAAAAGAAAACCATACATTATGGGATTCAGAACTATGCATATCATACTCATAGCCTACAAACATAGAGTTAGCCAGGTAACTCACTGAAGCTGTAGGATGAAATGTGTAAAAAGATTTTCAGTGGAATGAAACACATTTGCAGACTGAAAACAAAATTATAAAACAGCATTCCACCCACTGTGGATTAGAACCCTGCACTGACAGCAATGGAATGCATGTTTCATACCATTAATACACTGAGTCATGGAAACTGTTAGAAGATAATCAGCTTACCTTACTTTTATTTTATGAGAGGAGGGATTGGCTTAATGGTAAAGGTCTTTACCTCACAAATATATGGCTGACTAAATTTGCAGATGATTGCAAGTTGGGGTTATCATCGACTCCCCTGCAGACACTAGCATTCTTCAAGAAGGTCTATCTCCAACTAACAAATGGTGCCAAAGCCATGGTCTTAAACTCAGTGCTAAGAAATGCACAATTGTAACCTTTGGGACTTCAACCATCCCAAAGGATACTATAGTACATTGTGCCCTTTGGGAAGTCAACCATCCTAGCTAATTACTATGTTGATAATATGCCCTTAAAAGTCAACTCAATGGCCAGAGATCTGAATATGCATGTCAGCAGTAACCTTACCTTTGACAGTCTCAGTGGCCACAGTGGTGAGGAAATTCTTTTATGTTGCACAGCTTATAAGTAAGGGCATGGCATTTAGGTCCCAAGAGGTCATTATCCCACTGTATCCATCCTTATCAGACCAGTCATAGAGTACAAGGCTCCCTTTGGTATGTACCTAACCAGGGATATGCAGCAATTAGGTCAAACTCAGAGGTTCCTTACAAAAAGAATACAAGGTGTAACAAACATGCCTTATGCAGAGTGCCTTAAAGCCGTTTCCCTCTACTCAGTCTCCTATAGATTGCTGAAGGATGATATATGCCTGGCTTGCAAGGCATCCACAAACTCCACACTTTTGAATCTCCTACATATTTATAAGTCAAGGAGTGCCAGAAAGAGGTCTGGGGACCTAAATTTTGTCTGTGACTTAAACAGAACATGCTGGAGAGAAGGATATGTGTCTGAGAGACTGCTCCTCTTGTGGAACAGGCCTCCCATCCATGTGAAGCTGAGTTCATCTGTTACCCATTTTAAGTGCAACACAGACCAGTGGATAGGGAATAGGAAATTTACAATCAGCCTGACACGCATGTCCCTTATAGATAGAGGTAGCTTATACATATCTGGTCCTCAATGTCCTGTTTTAATACATGACATCATTATTCTTTCAAATAAAATGACCAAGAGGCAAGTGCTTACTCCAAAACAATCTTTTATGTTAGCACTTTCGTCCACTTCTTTAAATGAACTTCTTCAGACAATACAAGTAAAATGCATCAGGCTTAAATAATGACTAAATCAGTGATATCATAAAGACAATCAACATTTAAAGCCACACATCCCTCCATAATTTCCATTTAAGAGCTTATCCAAGCTAGCTGAAAAATTAATAAATTTTATAATAAAAATCACACAATAAAAGCAATTGCCTAGAAAAAAAAATAATATATATATATATATATATATATATATATATATATATATATATATACATGTTCACAATGTATACAAAATAATACAATGTGACAAAACCAACAAAATATTTTTTCATCTTTCTAATGATTTAAGTGTTAATATGCACTTTAAAGAGCATTGTTCATTTATCCCTGGATGTGCATAAGCGTTTAATCTTATTTGCCAAGCTAATTCTCTTTCCTGTAGTTTGAGTGGCCAGGGACCCCCCTCTAATGTGCTTATTTTCCTGCTCAATAACTAGATAATGGAAACAGTGGCCATGATTTTTAGAAATGTGCCTTGCTATAGCATCAGGAGTAAGTAGTCTGTTAATATTATATTGGTGTTCATAAATTCTTTGCTTTAAAAGTCTTTCCATTTTGCCAACATAGAAACTCAAACTCATTTGGCATTTAGCAAGGTGAAGTACTCCAACACCGTCACAGCTAAATTTACCATCGATGTTATACTCATAGTTGCCGATATTAAATCTATTAGTGACATCAATAAACTTGCAAAAGTTACACCTCCCACATTTAAACATAACAAAATGTGTAGGAGTAATCCTCACTTTCCCCTGCAAGATAGTCTTCAAATTGCAGCCCCTTTTATAAACTACTTTTGAATTTAGATCAATTTTATGCCTAAAGAATTACCCAATTTTTAGATATAATGTCCCTCAAGACAGTGGCATCCAATGCAAAAGGGGTTAAAAAAATTGAGAAAGAAGTTGGAAGTGGATGTATCAGGAGCTAGAGGGGACGAATCATGTCCAGTGTCTAAATTTACACATGCCTGGGAGTGAGGGTCCCTGTTTAAAATAGGCTGAAACCAACCCATATCACTCTTCCAAATAACTTCAGCCAATACCTGGTCAATTGAAGGAAGAGAACAGGCTCTCCTTAGGAACATTTTCTTAAGGAATTCACATTCAGAAAGAAAGTCACTTTCAAGAGAGATCATCCTGACAGCCCTTACTAACTGTCCTTTGATCACAGCTTTCTTCTAATGGTAGGGATGACAGCTCTCAAAATGCAGGAAAGAGTAAGAGTATGTAAGCTTTCTAAAGATCTTAGCTACATACCTGCAATTACCTCTATCCTTTGACAGTAGGACATCTAAAAAGGAAATGCTATCTGTGTCATAAAACATATATTTATGTTTATATTTATGTTTATATTGGTTATAGATAGAGATAACTTTATCAGATTTATGAATATTATAGACATATAATACACCAGATTAAGGAGGTAGTTATCAATTTTCTAGTTAGTATGTAGGGCTTCAATTATATCTATCTTTACATTTATATTTATTTGTTCATTAACCCTGGTTTAATGATAACTAATATTCATTTAGAATACCACTTAGTATATGTGTTACAAAAAATAAGAAATTAAAATGATGAATTCAAGATTTAGTTCAGTAGTTTCTCCAAGTTATTTGCTAACCATACTTGGTGAATTATTTTTTCATTAAAGTAAGGATAGGTACTGTAGTTCTATATCGTGTCTGATGATTGATTTAGTTAATAAATAATTGGATTCAATATTAATCAGTTTCACGTTTTTAAACATTAGATTTAATATATTGGGGTTAGAACCTATGAATTAATAGGATAGCGATACATATATCATGTCGTTTTTATTCAATAATAGTTTTAAAAAACTTTTTTCTGTTAGTTATAGGAGGGGAACATTGAATAATTTTATGTTTAATTTCATGTTCAATTTTTCTCTATGACGTGATGCCTTTATGATATGATATTTTTATGATGTGATGTTTTGTGAATTGGCAGCTTGTTTTTTATTTAGTAATAATTGATAGTTGCTGCATCCATTAATAACTAGACTGTGATGCATTTACAGATCTGACTAGATATATACTAGTTAGTTCTTTTGTGAGACATTCAGTCATATCTCTGATCTAGTTTTATTTTGTTTTGTTAATATGAGTGATTAGCTTAACATAATGTGATAATATGTTTTTGATGTGGCGCATTCTAACCTAACATTTAGCTATCTACAATCGATGTAGATCAGAGAAGCAGTAAGGTGTGAGCAACTGTTTATTTATTTTAAGTAATATACGAACCAAGCAAGCGGTTCAGTCAGATTTACTGGCACTGTCATATATTTTTATACATATTTTTATAAGTATAAGGTAGTGTCTGATATGATTATTTTATATGTATGTCTTGGATATATTTTAACATTTTAATTGTTATATGTACGACAGTCTATTATGATTCTGAGAAATGGAAAGATGTCATGGACTATGTGACTTTAAATTTTGATAGCCTTCAATTAGTTAATCAGATGTTTTGAATGATGATTTAATGATGACTGCTTACTATATAAGGAATGAAATAATGTGGTGTAAGTAGATCTGATGAAGCGTGCATGAAGCACGCGAAAGCGCTTATCTCTGTTTATCCTTTACATTCGTTGGAATAAAGAAGATTTTTTTGTATCAATTGGACTTCTCGTGGTGTATCCTGATAGTTATATTCACTGTTCCAGTATGTAAGCTTTATAAAGATCTTAGCTACATACCTGCAACTACCTCTATCCTTTGACAGTAGGACATCTAAAAAGGAAATGCTATCTGTGTCAAGGTCTGAAGTGAATTTAAGGAAAGGAGTCATGCTATTAATATTTTCCACAAATTTTGAAGCTACAGTGGAGTCTCCCTTAATGATGATTAAAATATCACCCGGGTAATGGGCGTACCAAAAAAACTCTCTCTCTGAACATGTCTATACTGAATAAAAATTCCCTCTCCCAAAACCCCATAACACAATTGGCGAAGCTCTCACCACAAGGGGACCCCATCTCTACACCTGTTTTTCTGAAAGTAATAGTCACCATTAAATAAGATGAAATTGTTAGACAAAATAACATCCAAAAGGTATTCAATTAAGTCTATTTCATCACCCGGTGCTCAATTCTTATGTAGGAATTCTCTTACCCAATCAATACCTAGACTCTATGGGATAACCGTATATAGGTCCTTTACATCGATGGTAAGGAAATTATAGTTGTCAAAAAATTCTAAGTTGTTCAAGAATTTCAAAAAATCCCAAGATTCCCTGCATATTTGAGACTCCCCCTCAAGGTATTTCTTTAACTTCAAATTCACAATTTTTGCATACCCATATGTAATGCATTTTCTCACGTCCACAATAGGACGGAGGGGTGGGTTTAACAAATCCTTGTAGATTTTGGGTAAGCCAAAAATAGTCAGGGTAACTGGAGACAGCATTTAAGTAATTAAACAGATCAATGTCAATCCCATAGTCAATAAACAAGTCATTAATCAATGATCTAATACGTTGACATGCACCATTTAGCTCATTAATACTAACTCTCTCATAAGCCTCAGTGCTAAGAATACTAGACATTCTATTGTTATAATCTTCTTCATTCATAAATATTAGTCCGCCTCCTTTATCTGGTTTTAACACTTTAACTCTTTGTGTTTTTAAAAGATTCAAGGCATTCTTTTCATCAATAGAAATATTAAATTTAGTATTATTATGTAAAGGTTTAGTTAATATGTTCCTAATATCAAGCTCACACAGTTTTTCAAATAACAAAATGGTTCTATTCAAAGGTGGATTAAATACACTAGAGATTCTGCACTCATTAAAACCAGATTTGTTCCCTAATAGGGTATGTGAAAACTTTAAGGTCCAGTAATGTATTAGAAATATCTGCACGTTTAGCAGGCACAAAAGACAGTTCTTTCGAAAAAACTGCCAACAGGCATACACTATTAGGGAACAATTCTGTTTTAATAATGAGTGCAGAATTTCTAGTGTATTTAATCCTGTGTCCTAAGCAATATGTGTGCACAGCATATATATATTCACAGTCATACTGACACAAATGAGTCTAACTAGTAATGGCTAGATTTGAGCAAATACCTAAGATTACAAGCTAGACAACATTGTTTGAATCCCATGCATCACATGAGATGTTTTACAACTGTGACGGTGCACATTTAAATGGATGACATCAACATGTTTAGTAGGTTAATGTTTCTGCTCAAAATAAAAGAAAGGAGTGGAAGAGCCCAATAACACTGTACAGTTACACATCGTATATGTATTTGATACCTTCTCTACACAGCATGAGACAGAGGCACACATTCACAGAAGTCAATCAGTGCTAGATTCAGACCACCTACCGATCTATTTAAACAGTCTGCAAAGCAGAGTGTTGACAGCCACTGCAACAGGATAAGTCATATTACTGTTGTAAGATACTGCAGTTCTGAAAGAATTATATAATCACTGTGTTTCCAAAACTAGGGTTTGCCTAGGGATGCTAGAAATGTATAGGATAATCCTTGGCCACTGAAAATATGTCTTTTAATGTCTTTGAAGTGGAAATGTACATAATGTGCTCTGTAACAGAGCCAGTTGTACATGACAACTCACAGTCACACCATTTAAGCAATGCTGGATTTGAAGCACCTAACTATCTACTGACACAATTGAGACAGCAATGTATTAAGGACAAGTGCCACAGGAGACATCTGACTTTCATAATGTGAGGTGCTCTTTTGACAGGATGACTCCATCACTGTACTGAAGAGAAGATGCTGGTGTTAAAAGTGGGATAAAATGCAGAGGGAGCTGTGTCCAAAGGTAAAGTTTTCTCCTGAGTGAAAGTGGATACAATACATCTGTTCTTGTTTACTTGCCTGACATTAGATCTACACACACACAAGTTTACTACTGTCAGAGTCGATCCACATAAAGAACTAGTTACACATCTAAAAAGCACAGTATGCACTGCAAGTGTCACAGAATAAGCCAGCCTTTAAAGGTGTGAAAATGCACATTTAAAAGTATTAGCATATCAGGGTTTTCAGGATTAGCTAGAATGCATCATATGATTTGTGGCAAATGCCTGTGCCTTGACAGCCTGACATAAACTCTGTACTTGTCACATGAAATTACACACTGCTTTGATAACATCTATTTGCTGTTATTCATGTATATTACATTATTGTGAGTAACATGTACTTGTTTCACAGTATGTTGTTTCAGTGATAATCACAATTGTAAAACAGTGGCTTATCAAGCAAGCATTCATGAGAGATCAGCCCATGATGATTGTATGTAGATAGTAATAATTTATTGTGCCACTGTGAGTTTTGATGGCACGTACTTGGACAATGTGCACTGACAATGCAAACAGACACCTCAAAAATATGATATTGCACTGCTGAGTAACACTGATGTATTATGTGTGAAAATGTTACACATCATTGTAACAAAGTTGCAAGTATAAGTGTTGGAGTGCAGACATATATTAACATGCTGAATTAACTATCACTGTGAAATCCAGATAACCTGGTTATAAAATTCTATTAACACATAGAGAAGTTGTACAACTTACTCACATAATTCTTTGTTATAATTTTTTTAAAACTGTTTCCCTGAAGCGTACCACTTACAAGCTCATTTGCAATACTAATGGAAAGTATTATCGCATGTGTCATCATATCTTGAGGTGCTGAACTGAGAATGGGAATTACCAGTAGTCTATGGTGTTCCATACCAAACTTCACACAATTAAGCAGTATAGACATACGGCCATGACAGAATCTGATGGAATACAGAGCAGATATGCATTATGGGCATGTTTCATGTGTCGTGATTTACATATTCATCATGACAGTTGCAGTTCTTCATGCCTTATATGTATGATACAGGTGTTTAGTGACACAGCCTATGCATTTGTGGAATGTTGTTATTGTTGTTGTGTAATTCTACCTGTTTATATGACATGATTGAGTTCTACAGTCAGTACAGCTATAACAGTCAGGTATGTGTCATAATAATTTTACCTCTGAACATGGATATAAATGCAACATCATCAATCCTATCATCTTGAGGGTATGTCGGCATGTCACTATTGTGGTATGGTTTTAAACACAAAAAAGGCACTAAATAGGCATTGAATTTACCTCATGTGTTGCAGTTATTCCTGCGAAGATAGGATCATGTTGTGAATGATAATGAAACACATGAGAGGCAAGCATGTTATGCTGGTGGAAACATGGTTTATGGACATTTGGAGGCAAGGATACACATAGAAACATACTAAGAGATTAGTATACAATTCATTTCTGCACATATTTGTGTTGTGTTAGCCTATGTTTTCTGACATATATAAATTTACAGACTCAAATCTATGGCTTGTCTCAATGCCTCTATTTCTCAATGATTCTCAAGATATTCTCAAGGGTAGGAATGACAACAACAAACATTAGCATGCAGAAATGTGTAAATCCTTTGAAAGTCTGTATACTTCAGATGTATTGCTATGTGCAGCAAAGTGTTTCCAATATGGATTAAGATGGTATAGGAGAGGGGAAATTTAAGGTCATAGGGATGATACTGTTATTTGACAAACATATGCATCACACACGTACACACTTGCTATTATGTGAAAACAAATAAATATATGGCATACATATGGTGTTGAACTCTTGACAGTATAAAATAAAAGTGTATAGACAGGAGGATTTTCTCAGCTCAATACATAGAAAATCAAGAATTCTTAAGTTTCACTGACATATTTGAAGGGGCACTGACAACACATTGAAACAGAGGGAAATGTAGGCATCAGTCTTTATCACAGTAAAGACACGTGTAACATCCAGTAAGGTGTATCTGATATTGATCAGCATAATGCATGTTTTACAATGAGCTGTCTCACAATAGTACTATTAGTTTGTATTTATATAGCACAGCATAGCTAACATTCAGTCAGTATTAACTGCACAAGTGCAGCCAAAATTAAAATCTTCAGCTTTTGCCATAAGATGTGAAACACCATTTAAAGTCAGGCAGCATTGCTGCACAATGTCATACTTAGCACAAAAGCTGAGGACAATAAATAGGGAAGAGAGATTGGGAGACATGGTTAGACACACAGGAAGAGATTTACTTATCTTCCATTTCCACACATCTTTGTGTTGTGCTACTCTTCAATTTGTCATCATAATTATTTAGGCAAGATCTGTACAAGACGATAACAAGAGGAAACATGCAGATTAATACAGCAGGAGGATAATGGTGTGTTAATAAAATGTGTAGCCAACACTTGCATACAAAGGATTCATTAAAAAAACATTCAACAACACTTTTACGTGTATCTGGAATTGAAACGTGACAGTATTCCAAATCACATCTATAGAAAGTATTATCTAACCACACCACATAGGAACTCCTACTTCACAAGGTTCAAATCTGACAACAGATTCAAGCAAAGGAGAATAATGTATGTATCATTCTGTAATGCACTCATGACTATTGTAAAATCCCATAACATGTACATAACATGTACATTACATCCAGTAGCATAATAAATATGCAATAGTAAAAAGTAATGGTACAGAAGTGGGAGCAGATAGAGAGATGGAGACAGAGATAGAGATAAGCAAAGAATGACATATTTTTATGGCCCATTTTTTACCATCTTTGTGGTATTTTACTGTTAGCTTTTCCTGATAAGTAATCTCATATACGATGTACAGTCAAGTGTTTCCAGTAGGAAGCAGGCAGGGATTGAAAAGTAGAAACATGATTAAGATATTAGCAGGATAATGTTGGATTAATAAGATATGTGGGCAACACTTACACATGTAATAACAATACAAGTAAAACATTAAACATTCTGGATTCGAACCCCTGACACTATGCCAAAGGCATTTTATAGACATGTGAGTTATGCGAACACTCCACACAAGAAATGTTATTAACCTTATTTTTATTGGTTTGAAGGGGCAGTCACAAAACAATGAGGTAAGGGAGAATGCAGTAATCAGGCTTCAACACATAATAACAATTTGTACATTACATAAGGTGTCCATTCAGCCAGCAGCATGAAAAATGATCCAGTGCAGAACAGAGATGTGTTATCTTAAGGCGTTGTCTGCCATGATTTCACATTTGTCTTGAAGCCAGGAATTTTTGGGCAGCATGCTTCCTAATAATATTTGCATTTGGAACATTCTATATGGAGTACATTCAACTCTGCAGCCTGCTCAGGATAAGATTACTTTGTCTGTACATAGTACAGCAAAGCTAAGCACAGTAGCGTGAAGAGTACCAGAGTAATGTGGCTGAAGGCAAAAAGCCACACAATTGTGCCATAAGTTGTGCACTTTCATTTTCCCAAGTTACAGGTGCTGCTTAGTGTCAAGCACTGGACAAATGCTAAACAGACAGAGTGATGAATCCAAAAAGTGCCACCAGTAGTAGAAATACTTTGTAATAAATCCTTTATTGTGAAGCGCTTTTCGTCTGGTAGCTTCACCGGACTTCATCAGACAATCTTCCATTGCACTCATCACTGTTTAAAAACCCTCCCACTCAATCAATTAGTCAATTAACAGCACCCAATTCTGTTTATGTTACTTAACTACTCTTACCTATTCCACATTAAAAAATTATACTCTATACTTTAAAATAGTACATAAATACATACATCCTTACATGATACTATCCTTTAAAATCACTTAATAAATACATTTATTAATTTACAAATTCTTAAAAAACTTAATAACTATTTTATGGTAAGGAAAATTACTACCTCAGTGTTATGCAGACATACAATGATCTACAAAAGAAATCATTTAGTTATTAAAATAACACATACAATATCTAAAAACATTCAATTTAATACTACAGCTTACCCTACATTCTATCTATTAAGACTTCTTAATTTTAATGTACTAGAGATGGACACTACTTCATTTAAACCAGGCCATCTACTAGCATCAAAACGCAATTGCCATATCACTTCATGTTTTTCTACTAGAAGACTCAGGATTTATTACGGAGTATTTCTACTACTGGTGGCACTTTTTGGATTCTGTTTGTTGTTTTTGTTTCTGTTTTAGACAGAGTGATGGCACAAAAGGGGGAAGAGACATAGAAAGGAGGAGAGGGAGGCAGGGAGCACCTACATTATGGCAGAGGCAGGACCATGGTAGGTCAAAGCAATATGCAAGCAACAGCTGCACATAATATAGTGTAATAATAACAATCAATAAGAGTTTGACATATTTCTGGATTAGAACCTTTGAAAATATACAAAAAAACAGTGTATTGACATTTGCATTAACTCAGCACACCACAAAGGAACTCCAAAGTCACAAAGTTAAATTCACACAATTGAAGTGATGGTGCCAATTTATTGAGGCGTGGGATGATGATGTGGGCATTAGGCTTCATCACAGTAATGACAATAGTAAAATCTCATAAGATGAATATAACATCCATCAGCCTAATAAATATGTAACAGCAAAAGTTTGTTAATGGCACATTTACGAATATCTTTATGATGTGCTAGTCTTGGGTGTTTCCTCATTATTAGTCTATCCTGCTCTGTACTATTAAGTGCTTGCTATAGGGACAAAGAAGGGGTATGAGATCAGAATAAAGATTATGACATACATAGGATAAGGGTGGTTCAATAAGCCTCCCATTGGGGATGGAATATTTTTGCAAATGCTTTCCTGGTGCACTACTCAAAAGCTATGTTCATGAAATGTTGTAACTGGAGATGAATACAGATGTTTGTATTTAAATACATAATAGAAATTTAAAAAAACATAGAATAATAATTTTACATAAATCTGGAATCAAACCATTGACACTATGCAGAAACATCATTCTGCAGTGATTTATTTCAATACACCAGACATGACCTTCTAGATTATTACATCCAACAGACTAAGAACTGTTGGAATAGCCATTGAAAGCAGCACCTTTACTCTTCCTTTACTCTGTATTTCTATAGTGCGACTGGGTTTAAGCACCTTTGCATGAAGATAACCAGACCACTGCAAGCAACGGCAAAAGCAAACCAGTTTCTGCCATATGACGAGATGTCTTTCACCGTCACTTAGCACTGGCATGAGATGCCAAGCTCCACACAGATGCTGATTACAAGTAAAAGCTTTTTGTATAAGCAGTTTCTGGCTATGCATTTTGTGTATGATTCTATTTTTGGATAGTGGTGAAAATAGTAGGCAAGCACAGGAGAGAAGATGGGGAAAGAATACAGGAATTTGCAGAATGGTGGTGAGAGAGCACTGTAGTTATCCACTTCATCACACCATAAATATTGAAACGTACTCAGAAGTGGTTGAATTTGGAGAGTCAACATACCAAGGATGGATGACAACAGCAGAATAATTTAGTATAGCCAATTGGGCCAAATCAAGTGTGTTAAGAAGACACATAGGCAAAGTGGAGAGCTATATATAGGGAGTATTTTTCTTTTTTTTTTTTATTGTGGAAAAGGTGACAATTTTATTTATTGATTTTTGGTGAGAGAAGAATGTTAGCAAAAGCACTTAGTGTTGAGATGGTCAGGTTGGTAGAGAAGGTTAGCTGGCAGGTGCAGACATACAGGACATACAAGACATATAAGACAGACATGGATGGTGATAGACACAAAAGGTTGGGAGACACCATGACTGGGGATACTTAGGGGACATTGGTGGTACATCCACATCCAGCTTGAGAGCAGTGAGAATCTAGTCATAGCCTTCAGAACTGCCATCACTGTCTCGTGTGTCAGTTGCCTGTTGTCAGTGCATGATGTGGCATTGACTTGGCAATATGAAGCAGGACCTTTTCAACCCTGCTGAGTCAAACAGCAGGACCCCTCTTCATTATGTCTTTCAACAGTCCTATCAGGTTTTGATTGGTTACAAAATTACCACATCTACTTCTGCTGATCCTGGAGGGCACCACTGCACCAGCAAGTGGGTCAGATTTACCTAATGCAGGTGGACCAGGTATGACAAGCATTGTGGAGGCAATGCTGACACTTTGTGACCCACATGTGCTAAGTGTCTGTCTGCTTCTGGTAGTGCTGCTGTAGCCACCTGTGGAGGTTTGGAGGGCCAAACTGCATTGTTTGGTCTAACTCCTTGTGCTGAGGGCCATTTTGTTTTCAGCAACAATATATTGAATGTTATTAATATATTAAACAAAAATCAATATATACTAAAAAAACAGAGGGTGCAGGAGACAGGAATAGATAATTAGAGCAGTAGCATGTGATATTATTTTATTAGTCCAATACATAAACAAATATGATAAATAAATATGTACACCTTTGCCACATTCAGATATATATGAAGGCATTAATGTAACATAAAATCAATTAACCATAACACCATGATATCACAAATAAAAACATTCATTTGACTCTGCCATATCAGACATCGACTTTCAAAGTTAATAAATGCATTTGCAAAAGTTGAATTGTTAATATCATAAAGTATTGCAGTTAATATGATCTTGTAATAATATCTAATGTCTATTTCTGGGTATTGCACCACACATACAATTAAGGTGGACTGCTCATTGCCTAAGGCAAACGCCAAAATTTATTGCAGTAGGCATGTATGCTTGATATAATAGTTTTGGTACGCCTGCTCAAGATAATATAGAGTGATGGACTGAAAATACTTAAATGCCTTTCTTTCAGACCTGTTGGATACTTACACTGTGCCTCTCTGGGGTGAGTTAGTCTCTCCTGAACTGTCTCAAATATTTCTTCTGCAGCTGTACAGTAGAGAAAAGAAAAGAAAAAAAGATGAAACTATAACGAATAACTGTTTTGGCTGGCTAATCATAGACTGGTGATGGGTCAGTATACTTACATATCTGAGGGGTGTTTGCATTCAGGAGGTCCTGCTTGAGCATCTTCATGTCACTTCAATGATGATGACATTTCTCCTAGTGTGTTTAATGTCTGTTACACTGGAGACAGCCTTAGCTGAACTATTATAAGCTTATGTCTTTGACTGAAACCCGGTATAATCTTGCTACAGCAGCCACTGACTGTAGCACGTGATGATGAGTGCTACAAAAATCCTGGACTTCTCAACATCCAACCTTTTTGCTCTAAATGGAACATCATCCTCACCTTCACCAGACATGCTTACAGAAGTCCAGCTAGAAATATGTGTCTGAATTGGAGACCAGTTCAGATCTCACATGTAGCAGCCTGTGCACTAAGACTCTTAGCCTTGCCAGCTGCATTTGTGTAACAAAAAGCACAACAATGGCTTGGCAGACACATTGGTAGTGATTACATTAAAAAGCGTGGAAGGTATGAAATATGACAGTGAAATTTAGCCATATAGGATGCACAACCTATTAACACATGTTCTAGTGTTAAACATTGAAATGCTTTATGGTGTTTTTTACAATCCTAGTTAGTAGGAAGAAAATGGTATGACTTGTGACATATTGGGCTGTTGGACCTTACACATTAGTAAGATTGAGTAGTACCACCTGGGAATCAAACCCATGAGAAAAAGAAGGATAATATGTTAAACTTTGTTTATTAACTGTTAGTGCCATAGAAGAGCTTACTTTTCAAAATTATAATTAGCAAAATAATAATTTATGAATGAATAATAATATACTTAGATGCCTGTATGTGTGTGACTCTATGTAGTCATGGGACTGCATTTTTATTTAAAAGACAATATTTGTGCTTGTGAATACATTTCAGGTGCATGACCTGAGTAATATATAAACACAGATATATCTATATATCTATATATTTACTATTGAAATATTGGAAATTTTAAAAAAATGGTACTAAACAGCAAATTGTTTCGCCGAAAGTACAAACAACCTAACGGTCCTATTGTCGAAAAACAGCTGTTAATGCTGAAAATGTCAACAACAACATTTTATGGCATTAACAACAATTCCACTCTTGCCGTAACTCCCTAATCCCTACACCTAACATCCCGTTTATGCAGGGGAGCAAGCCTCCCTGCACCCCTCATACCCCCTCTAACTTAATATTCCAACTCCAAGATCGCACTACAGTGAGGTAAGTTATGTATTTCCCTATCCGCACTGTAACGATCCCTGTACATAATCAAACGTTATATTTGTGAATGTACAGTCCATTCGCAAATATAACATTCACTCATGTATTGTGGTATGTTACATATATACTTCACAAGACTTACTGCCCTAAACACATACTTATGATATGAGATGAGTCATAATAATTATAACAAAACTATTGTGAACATCATACTTATGCAAGTGTGTTTTAAATTAATTATCATAATTGTCATGTTTAGCGTACTTTATACACATTATATTGGAATTTATAGCAAGCATTAATGACACATTTGTTGCAATAAACATAGTTATGACACTCATTTGTATTTAGTGTTACCTTCCTAATCAAAATGTTGTGACAAATGGCATTCTGACCCCTTTCCCTGTAAATGTAACTGTAAACTGGATTTCAACCATCCATCACCAGGCTTCTTTCTCTAAAATCACGGCATATACACCTAGTGCGACAAAGAAAGCTAGCTGACAGGAGCATTTTCTTCACTCAGAACTATCCAGAGTGCTGATGGCTATGGACTGGTACAAGACATGTTTGTGCTACAGAAGGCAGCCAAAATTAATTTTTTTCACTTTTTTCTTTCAACTATGGATCTTGCTTGTGCACTGCCGAGTGATCTGCAAATGCAAAAGGCAATAAAAAAATATACAAAGAAATTATATCTCAAAGTAACACAATTAAAAGATATATCTAGCAAGGAACACAGCACGTACAGCATTAACATGACAAAATCAACCTTTTCACATCTGGTTTCCACATCATCATCAGCACTTGTGTTACGGATTATCAGGATTTCATGCAATGGCAATTGTTTAGAAAGGGGACCTGCAGTGAATTACAGAAGATAATTTTTGACACAATATATACAATTAATAATGGCATAAAAGTTGAAGATAAAATGCATTATTGTCATAACGAATAATTGTGAGCTATGGATAAGCTCTCTAACATATATGACATATATATCCACATTATTCACGTTTCTGATTTTGTGTTATCACATTTTAGAAAGTTCCATATGTCACATTATCCATGGCATATACTGTTATTAATTATGAGAAGAGGAGATTTTGCAACAGCAGCACATTTGTAACAGCAACTGATATGAACTACATGTAAGACTTTTTGCACTATTACACAAAATTTAGCATGTCATTTCATAGACAACCTTATGTAAATATTTATTCTGAACCCTGTGAGAAAAACTATCTGTAAACTGGTTTCAAACTCTGCATTATGTGGCCTATTTCTCTAAGCCCAATTCAATTACACTTTGTGCCACAGAGACAGGTAGCTGACAGGTGGATTTTTTCATTCAGTACTCAATAGAGTATTGATTGAAGTGCACCAATGCCAGTCGTAATTGCACTACTGATGGCATTTTAAATTAAATTTGTCACATTTGATCTTAGAAAATAAACTATCATTCAGTGCTAGTGACCACTATAGGCAGCACAGTTTACTGCCAAATAGATACAAAGGATAAAAAAGAAAGAAAGAAAGAAAGGAAAGATTCCAAAACAACTAGCTACAGTCTATATTTCTGATATTTACACTTTATTGTCTTGTAACATAAGCATATGCTCCTTAAACATCACTATGTTCAGATGAACAGAACCCTCTTGAGATATGAACTATCAAACCAAGACATTAATAACACATACTTGACACTATTATCTCTCTTTGTCACAGCCTCAGACATATGCAAAGTGAAGAAAAAGTAGATTACATGTATTCAAGATGTGAAATTATATCAATTCACATTAAAGGTGCAACAGAACCAAGTTCTGAAAGTTGCCCTTTGTAATTTATTAGTAGATGTGTGTATGAATGGGATGTTGGCAATGGTTAAGCTAATATTTCCTCCCACAATATTAAACAAATATTTGCAACACTGCATCTGTTTTATTCTCTTTATTTTGAGATCATCTTTCCCTGATCGGTGCTTTTCTAACAAGAATGCAGTCTCATTTGCATTGCTTGTAATAATTGTTTCAGAGAACAATGCACTTCCTTAGAATTGTAGTCAGATTTTTATTTAGAGGCACACAGTTAGGTTATAACCACTTCATAAAAAATGTCATAAATATATCCCTCCTAAGTTAGTGAATGTAATCCCTGACTTTTTTGGTAAGTTTTTTTCCCAAACATACTCTTGGTAAGTATACATCAACAAGGAAAGACTGTGAAAGATTGATTGTTCCTACAATCAGACTAACCATTCATACTTGCAAGCCCTTAGCAAGTAACACTTCTCAATGCTCATCGTTGCAGTACTAAGGCTGGTGTACGCAATCCTGTAAGTACTTACACTGTGTTTACCTACCCTGCACTTAGTGCAGACTATGGGATAAATGAATGTTAATGAGTTCACACCTGGTTTGCATATTCACAGTGCTCAGAGGATTGAATCTGCACTATGGAAAGCTAATTGTGTAGGTAAGGAAGTTGTTTCATAGTAGAGGAGGCTGTTTGGATCAAGATAGCTCAATACTGCTAATTCACTTTCAAAACTTGTTCCTAACTTAATAATTGACTTGCTGCAAGGTACTTTGTTGTGTTTTATAACTTGATTAATGCTATCATTACTGGTGGATTACTTTTCACAATACCCTCATTTGTTTACTTTCTGCATTGTTTGTCCATTGCTGTTGGCATAGCCATGTATATTAGTTGTTTATTTGCATTAAAATGTTTGGAAATAATGTTATCAAGTATTATGGAAAGATTAACCTTTCTCTGGTAATATCAACAGATTTGCAGAAGAGTGTTGTGTCACTTATTAGCAATTGCAAGGGGGTTAGATTTGTAGCCCGACAGGTGTGTTTAGCTTGTGATATATACCTGCCTGCCCTCCACACAAGTGGATATCCAACACAATTTGTATCCATTTTTTCTTAAAAAGTGTAAATTCTTATTGTTAATGCTGCAGTGCAATAACGAGTTAGACAACTGTTGTCATCTTTACTTTTAGCATTGGTTTTCATTTCCTTTTTGTGCAGGGGGGAGTTCTGTATTAACCTGTATGCACTCATTGGGAGCTTTCATTTTTAAATTATCTTGTGGATGATGGCTGCATACATTCATACATATTTATTTTGTTACCAATCGGTTGTTGCTTAATTTCCCTTTCTTTTTTGTTACTTGATGTTTCATCTCATACAGGGCAATGCGCCCAAGACATCTGGACTCCATGAACTGCCATACACTGACAGTGAGAATAAAGTTATAATCCAGACACTACAGTAACATGACTCATTCCTCTTAGGCAAAGACAGAGGTGACACGTCTTTCTGTGACTATATACATGTGCAATTGACCTGCTCTCTGTTGGCTTGTGTACAGTGGTCAACTGAAATGATTCATGCACATATAGGGCAGCTGTATATTGAAAGACCAGCCATAAGCTACTATTGATATTACTGTACACCTGAGACATGTTTCACCTTTGGGACACATAAGTATTTGTGTATGAGAGTATCAGTTATATAACTCTTTTTTCAATCCAAGTTCCACACATACCTTGCTAATACAGCATTTACAAGATGTGTCCATGGTATTTGTCTCTGACTCATGCTAATAATATAGAGTCATTACATAGTTAAGTAAAGGTTGTGGACTTTTGCTAGCAACAGATTCATTTAATCTTTGTATGAGTTTAGGATGTTCACTTAGATCCTGTATGTGTGTGCTATCCTTGAAAACACCTGGAAGTGCTCACAGTTTGGTGATGTTAACCAGAGATCTGGAGTGAATCTCAACTGAAATCCAAGGCACCCACTGCTAACAACTGAAAAATAAGTATTTTTAAAGCCTATGTTGCACTTTATTAACTGTTTTTATTTGAATTGCTGTTTCATTTTTGCTGATTGTGTCTACATTTTTCTGCACCTTAAAATTCTGTACTACTGCCATATATAGCAGCTTGCTGAATCTAGCCTGTTTGGTATCACTGTGCTCTAAACCAGTCATCTTACAGAGGACCTCCCTGTATCCTTGTGTCAGAAGTTTGTAGCTCAGGTTCCATCTGAGTAGGGGATTGCTGGAGAAAGGCTCTGTCTGGGGCTTTGCCATTGGCAGTTTGTGTTAAAACTTGAATTTTACCTGCATTTAAGCCTCATGTTTGTGAGGGTATGCTCTCAGTTAACCAGAGCTGCTCAGAAATTTGTGACTTTAGCCAGAGATCTGGAGTGCAGCAGAACTGAAATCCAAGGCATCTACTACAAGCAACTGAAAAATGAGTATATTTAAAGCCTGTATTGCACTTTGTTAACTGTATTTATTTGAATTGCTGCTTCAGTTTTGCTGATTACGTTTGCATTTTTTCTGCACTTTGAAATTCTATACTACTGCCTTATATACCACAGGCTAGATTCAGACTTGCTGAATCCAGACTATTTGGTATCACTGTGCTCTAAACCAGCCATCTTACATTTAGAGGGCCTCCCTGCACTCTTGTGGCAGAAGTGTGTAGCTGAGGTTCCAGCTGAGTTGGAAATCGTTGGGGAAAGGCTAAGTTTGGGGCTTTCCCATTGGGAGTTTGTCTTAAAACTGTAGAATTTTGCCTGTATTTAAGCCTTGTGTTTGTGAGAGTTTGCACTCAGTTAACTGGAGCTGTTCAGAGTTTGGTGACTTTAGCTAGAGATCTGGAGTGTATCAAAACTGAAATCCAAGGCATCCACTGCAAACAACTGAAAAATAAGTATATTTAAAGACTTACTGCACTTTATTAGCTGTATTTATCTGAATTGCTGCTTCATTTTTGCTGATTATGTTTGCATTTTTTTCTGAACTTTGAAATTCTGTACTACTGTGTAGCTCAGGTTACATCTAAATTGGGGATTGCTGGAGAAAGGCTCAATTCGGGGCATTCCCATAGGTAGTTTGTCTTAAAACTTTTGAATTTTGCCTGTATTTAAGCCTTGTGTTTGTGAGTAGCTGTACATTGCACAATGGGGGTTAGAGCAACTTGTATAGATGCAAACATCTGGAAATTTAAATTTTCCACAGACTTCTTCCAGTAGAACCCTCCCACATCCCCTGTTGCTTTGCAGGCAACTCAACTGCACACTGAGCAGCATTGCCACAGAGCTTCACCCTAAACCATAAACAGAAAAAAACCTTCTGTTATTCCTACATCATAAACTGATCTAACTTGCCAACCCCCTAACAATACTATGCCATAAACCTGATATTATGTATGGTCATTTTTCCACCATTTTCCAGCCAGCCTGATTGAATCAAGCATCCTGAAGGGAATGTAATAATTGCCTCATGTATTCTGACATCTGCTTAGTCCTGATACAAATAAATACCTTATGTAAGAGATGTAATTATACTATCAATTTGTAAGCAAAAAAGGAAGACATCAAACAGGTTGTCAGCTCATGCACTTCACCTGTCATACAACTTCAGGACACAACACATAAACCGACATACATGAAGGTACTCACTAGTAGCCTACCAAGAGAACAGAGAGCTCCCAATTGCAAATTATCTGCACACACTTCAACATGTATAGAAACCACTATGCATAACAACATGCATTTCAGTGTCTCACCAAAAAAGATCCTAAGGCAAAACACCACAAAACCTAATATTTTGGCCATAGGAAACTCCACAGTGAGACACACAGATGTGCCTTCACCAGGCTGGACAAGGAAAAAGTCGTGATCAGCAGTATATCAGGTGCCAGGATCCATCAGATCATGCATGCATGCAGGTCACTCAGCAAGTGCCATCATGACCCTGTCATAGTCCATGTTGGGATGAATGACTTGAGATGTACCACGCTAGACTATATGAAGAGAAACATGACTGAAGTCTGAGATTATGTGCCCCAGGCAGGTATGACCCTAGCCCTAAGTAGCATTCTATGTTCACCAAGGATGATGCCACAATATAAACAAAAAATGATTGACTTCAACAATTGGCTTAGTTCTGGTGTCATTCCAGGGAGATCTAGCATTTGTCAGCCTGGGAAGACATGGTTGGCAGGCCACACTGCTTTGCCAGAGATAGTCTTCACCTGTCTCCCCTAGGCTTTCAGATACTGGCTAAAGTGTTTGCCTCCCCCATAGTGCCTTTTTTAGTCAATGTGAAATGATTAAATTTCTGACATAGCAAAATCCCCTTGAGACAAACGCATGGTTCTGCTGCTTAATGTTAGGAATCTAAATATGAAACTGCACTCCCTGGAAGCACTCCTCACCTTGGAAGACACTGGTGTCTGTCCCACTGAAACATGGTTCAAGGCGCAGAGAGCACCCCAGTTGTGCAAAGCTACAATGCCTTCCACATATTCAGATGTTAGAATGAGACTGAAAGAACCAAACGTGGAGGTGTACCCATCTTCATTAAAGCCAAGTGCATCTTGAGATTGATCCAACAGTATAACTCTCTCCAAATACTCCATGCCCAATTAACTGTAGGCAAAACACCCGACCACATCATTGCTAGCTATAGGTTCCCCTCCATGAACCAAGAAAAGCACAATGCCTACCTGGACTTATTGGAATCACTCACCATACAGCCCAACACCTTAGCCATGAGAGATTTTAATTATCCATTCATCTACTGGGTAACATGAACAAGCTCAAATATGCTTGCCCAGAGGTTCCTGAACATTGTCAGTGCAAATGCTTTGGAACAGATAGTCTGCACCCCCACAAGGGGCTTTAATGCCCTTGACATAGTACTCACCAACAGGGGCGGTGACCCCACTGCTCCCTATGTGATGCCCTCCCTGGTAAGGTCAGACCATAAATCAGTCTCATTCAAAGTAACTATTGGTCCCACAACTCCAAAAGAGCAAAAAACTAAGGAACTTTGCCAAAGCAAACTACTGCCTACCAAGTGATGGTTTAAAAAGTTTTATACCCTCTGCAATCACAGGCAATAATGACTCCTATGCAGAGATGTACACAAATGTCCTGTATTATCATCTTAGAAACTGTTACAGACTCAGGTGTACCTGATCGGCTTAAAATCCAAAAACAAAAAAACAGAAGTCCAACACACTCACTAGCTTTAATAAACAACACAAAGCTACAGAGCAAGCTTTGTGTTGTTTATTAAAGCTACTGAGCATTGGACTTCTTTTTTTTTGTTTGTTTTTGGATTTTTACTTGTACTTGAAGTTCTTTGGCTTACAAGGTGATGTTTTCATTTAGATCGGTATAAAATCAGGACCTCCTGAAAAAACAAGCATCTCAGTGGACATCTACTATAAACGGCTTGGATAACAAAAGGAAGAAATTGATGTCAAAGAACAAGAGGCAACTGCCTCTACAGAGGAAGAATTCCTTCCACAGATTGAACAAGCAAATCAGAAGTCTTATAAAGTCCTCTAAAGCTAATTATGAAGCTAAATTAGCATCCCTAGCTAAAGACAATCCTAAGGCATTCTTTAACTATATCCAAATTATAAAGGGAGTGCTCAGCTATGTGCTGAAGTGGTAGTAAATGGTACCAGTCATACTATACCAGACGAAACTGGCAACCTGCTAGTTGACAGATTTGGTGCAAACTTCACCCCCCTGTCCCTACCAGCCATACTCCCAAGCATACCTGACACTAGTTCTCTACTTAGCATCTCTAGAGATCAAATCATATCTGCTCTCTCAAAGGCCAAAAATATGACCTTAGTGGGACCAGATAACATCCCATATTGTTTACTAAGCAATTTAAAACAGGATCTAGCTGATCCACTTGCCATTCTCTTTAACAAAAGTCTAAGAACTGGCTTTCTACCAGCAGAATGGAGAACAGAAACAGTTATCCACTTGCATAAAGTGGGGCCATCAACTGACCCTGGGAACTATAGACCCCTAAGTCTAAACAGCCTCAATTGCAAAGCCATGGAATGGATCATCATGGACTTTATCAACAGGGACATAGGTAACCTTCAGACACTAGACCCAACCCAGTTTGGCTTTGTTAAGGGTAGATAATGCTTACTGAACCTGGTAGGCTTCTTCGCGAAAATCACCCAAGCCCTGGATGAAGGTAAGAGAGTACGTACTGCCTATCTGGACCTAGTCAAAGCCTTTGACACAATCCCCCACTCAGGTATCATTGAAAAACTCTTCCAGATAGTTGTTAACCCTTACATCACTAGATGGGTAGCTAACTGCCTCAACAACAGAACACATACTGTCAAAATTGGTGACTCCACTTCTACCAGTAGACCCGTCGCCAGTGGTGTAACACAAAGATCTGTACTGAGCCCTTTACTATTTGGACTCTAATTGTTGGAAGTCCAGGCTAAAGTAGATGGCCTTTGGCTTACTTAGTTCACTGATGATTGCAAACTAGGCAGAATCATTGAGTACCCCAATGATGTTAACATATTACAGGAGTAGCTAACACAAACAAATAACTGGTGCCAAAGTCACAGTCTAAAACTAAATGCAAAAATAAATGCACTATTATCCCATTTGGCAAAACATAATTCCTCACTAATTACAATAGCACCCCTCTAAGTGCAAACCCAGTGGTGTGAGATCTGGGAACACAGGTTCACAGCAATCTGAACTTTGCCCACCAGGTTTCCACGGTGGTTAGGAAAGCCATTTACACTGAAGATATCATAAGTAAAGGCATCGCATCCAGGTCTAAGGATGTTCTAACCCCACTTTACTCAACCCTAATCAGATCATTAATAGAGTACAATGATCCCTTCTGCATGTATCTCACCAAACACCTGCAGCAACTGGAGGGACCACAGAAGTTTCTCACTAAGAAGATACAGGGCCTCCAAACCATGGGCTACATGGATTGACTGAAAGCCCTTTCACTATACTTTGTATCATATAGGCTATTGAGAGGTGACTTGTGCCTGGCCTACAGGGCAGTCTCTGACCCTGATCTGATGGAAATACTGCACATTTGCAAGTCAAATGGCACTAGAGTCACTCACTCTAGGGATCTCAACATTGCCAGTGAGTTTAACAGAACATGCTGGAGAGACAGGTATATCTCCCAGAGATTGCCACTGCTCTAGAATAAACTTGTAATTCATGTGAAGCAGAGCTTCTCAATGACCCTATTCAAGTGCAAACTGAACAAATGGATAGAGGACTGCAAATTCACCCTGGGGTGGCACCCATATCCCTCATGGAGAGGGGTAGTTGTTGCTGATCTGTAAAGTAACTCCATCTAACCAAGGACAATTGGGGCAAACAGGATTAACAGGTTAAGGCTTATAAAGGGTCTAGGGTTGCTAGCCTAGTAACCTCCTATGAACCTATGAACCTATGAAACCTTGCTTCTTAGTCAGAGCCATGGCATATTGTGCATGCCTTTGTCTACAAGCAACATCTGCAAATGGTGGTTCTCCTGCAGACTCATCATCTGTATCTGCTGGCCCTGCTGGTGGTCCTGGAAACCGATGCCCCTGTCTTTTGTCTTTGCTGAAGCTGTTTCCTGAAAATTATATTGTGCAACATGCCACAAACTGTGAGTATCTGGGTAGAGGTGGTTGGGTCATACTCCAGGGTACCTCCTGATGTGTCTAGATACTAGGACCTTGATCTTAGCAAGCCAAATACATGTAATATGATATTCCTAGCTGAAGCATGGGCATCATTGTGCCCTTAGTCAGTGACATTATGTAGGCTTCTCATGGGTGTCATAAGCCAAGTCTCCAGTGCATAACCTGAATCCCCCACTAGATGACCTGGTGGAAAGTCACCACAGCAAACCTTGTGTACAGCTTACAGGTGTGCCATATGCACGAGTTATGAGAACTGCCTGGATTACCTGCACAGACATTAATGATCCCTTGGGCACTACAGACAACCTGACAGTTAATAGAGTGGTATCTTTCTCTGTTAATGTTTCTCCTTCACAGTTCACTGGTCGAGCTTTAATTTCTATGTGAGTGCAATCTACAGAATCTCAATGCTTCAGTATGCTATTGTACAAAATTTTTGCATGGGTGTTGCTCTGTCCTCTGGGGTGTGTAGGAAAAGACCTGATTTCTTGCATTTTGTAGCATTGCTTTTAGAAAATGATGTAGTATTCTGGAAGCTGAGGCCTGTGATACCCCTAATATATCCCCTATGGGTCTTTCAAAAGTACTTGTAGCTAATATGTAATGCTAAGCATATTTTTGTTTCCAGTGGGATGGATTCTCCATCATTTCTCCAGGGCCTCAGGTGAGGGCAGCAGAGGCTGTATATTTCCCATAGCGTTTTTTTGTCTACCCTGTATTGCTCTACAGTTTCTGTCTTGCAGTTCTTAATAGGTCAAACGGGGTCTAAACACCCTTCTTCACGGCCATGGTCAGGCAGCAGAAGCACCTTTTATTAAAGCCTGTTGCACATACAGGTTAAAGATGGCAGCAGTAATGCCTTGGATTTTTTCCAAAGTGCAATCAGGCCTGCATTCCAAAGAGTTTTGGATATTTATTTATTTATTTATTTGCAGTTGGTTTACCAGGATAGTCCATTGGGCCATTTGAACCCGTTTTCAATGGAGTCCTGGGGAGAAAAGCTCCAATAGCACTCTAGGTTACAATAGTTTAAAGATTATATTTATACAAAGGTTGCAGTTTTGAACAAGGCCACAAATTGTTTATAAACAAGAATGGACCAGACTCATGAATTGATATCTGGGCAGAAGGGAGCACTGAGTGTACATGATCACTTTATATGTTCATGAATAGCTCTGCTATGTTAGATTGCATAATTAGCATAAAATTCAGCTACTTTTGTTTTCTTTTGAATATTCTGCTGCCTACCCTTATTTTGAGGGTCTGTGCTAAGTGCAGAGCTGTTTAATAACAGCAAAATAGCAAACAGCAAGTGTAATAATTCATGAGTCTGGTCCATTCTTGTTTATAAACAATTTGTGGCCATATTATATAGTTTTTGGCCTAATTAAAAGTTAAAAATGGGATGATGGAACAGAGATAAAAAAGGGAAGCAAGCAAGGGGTAGATCAGAAGGTGGAATGACATATTAATAATACACTGAAGTACTGTAGTGTCATTGTTCCAATAGCATTTTAAGGGGAAAAACATGCCAGACATCCATCCCTGTGTTTCCTAAGACTATATGCTGAAAAGCATCTCCATCTTCAGATTGTTAGAAATAGCATGACCATTGATGTCAACCATCCATTTATAGACTGTGGAACAACTTCTTCTTCTGGCTTTTTCCAGTTAGGGGTCGCCACAGTGGATCACCTGTCTGCCCATGATTGGCAGTGGAGTTTTACGGTGTTGAGTTGCCAGCCCAGTGCCTAACTGTCCAAGGAAGGCACACACACACATGCACACTCATGCCTAGGGACAATTTATAGTATCCGATCCACCTACAGCATGTCTTTGGGATGTGGGAGGAAACCGGGCACCTGGAGGAAACCCACATGACCACAGGGAGGACATGCAGACTCTGCACAAAAGGCATCCCAGTTGAGGATCAGATTGGAGTACTTCTTGCTGTGAGGTGGCAATGCTAACCACTGCACCACCATGGCCACCCAGACTGTGGAATAACTACCTCACATAATTCTACTGAGACTTTTCTAAAACCTACAAGTAGGACCCACACTGATGACTTCAAATGTGACAATCTACTTTTTAAGAATGTTATTTTCTTGTATTGATAGCATTCACTACTATTTACCATGGCTATTAATTAAAACTATTTTTAGCATTTCAGTGTGTGACAGACCTTTTCATGTAGAGTTACATCTTGCAGATATGAACCTGTCAATTTTTTTAGAACCCGCTATCTGGACTTCCTGCTTGTATGCATGCACAGCTCACTACAAATTTCATGAATGTGTCCTACCTCCTGAAGAACTCAACACAGTATTTAACTAGTTGGTTCACTAAGCAACTGGTGTGACTCAGAAATGTTAATGAATTGAGAATTAACTAGCTCGCATATCTTGCTCAGAGGAGGAATCTACACGATATAATTGTGATGTGGCGCAGGGATCATCATATCCTTGTGGAAAATTAATTACCCATTCGTGTATGAAAAAGTCTTGAAGTCCTCATTTAAAAGTACTGGTCAGTTGTGCCAAGACTACAAGAATTTGACAACTTTAAGGTATACGTTACTTGTTATACTTGCTTCTTTGGTCATTGTTTGCATTTATGAGTAATGTGTAATTGTAGCAGGTAAAAAAACTGTTTCAAGTTTTCATTTATTGTAGCTGAATTAATATATGCTGTCTGCAGGGGTACATTGCCACATGTATGCTGGGCATAGTAGCATGTAAGCACAATAAACTTGCTTGTTTGTTGTGAGCTATATTACCATGTGCCACGGTGCTATTGGTTACCTTCAAAGATTTGTATACAAATTAACTATTGTGATGGTTTGTTTTTGTGTGTGTGTGTGTGTGTGTGTGTGTGTGTGTGTGTGTGTGTGTGTGTGTGTGTGTGTGTGTGTGTGTCTATTGTTGCATATTGTAATGGTTTTTGCTAAGGATAATGTGTGCCTGATAACTTGCACTCATACACCTGTTATTGTTTTGAATACTAAGATGTTTGTGTTGTTTTTTGTTGATACACCTGTGTTGCTGTCAGGCCCTAGAATATTATGCCTGTCTTTAGCATTTTCATTATTTTATGATGTCTGCTACCTATGTAGGATCATGTTTTTCAATTTCAGTGTTTTCCATATCAACAGAGATGTGTCTAAGAGTAAAGTGGCTAACAGCCAAAACAACCAAAAGTCTGAGGCTGAGAATGAGGTAGTACTGCAGACCTGGTGTCGCCATGATAGACGTAAGATTGCATTGCAATCTACTGACAAGCCCTTCCCTAACCAAATCTGGTGACAGGTTGCTAACCATGTAAATATTGTGAGTTGCCAGGGTCATAGCTATGATATGGTCTGACACAGAGCTAGTGGCATGATATGCAAGGCCACCAACAGAGCGGTGGCCTTGGCATGGGAGCAGAAGGCTACCAGCAGTGGCCCGTGTACTGTACCAACACTTGCAGAGACAGAGGAGTTCATGGCTTTGCTCAAAGGCAATACCACATCCTAAGACTTCCACATTGCTGGGCTGGATGTCAAAGCAGAGAGAGATAGATAGGCCACAGGGGATTTCTACAGGTGATGGTCTAGGTATGTTGTCCTACCTTAACTGTTTCCCCCATTTGCAGCTATTAGTCACATTACTGTTTATAATACCTGGCATTGAGGTGCACCAACCACCTGCATGTAGTATGGGCTTGGTTACATTTAGTTATCATTATTAATAGTTGTAATGATGTCACTTACATGGGTATTTGTGCTGTTTAGGCATACTTACACTGCACATATTTTGATTTGGTGTATTCACTGGTGAAGCACTGTCTGGAACCAGCAATGTGGAACTACCCCCATCTGATGGAGGATGACAGGGATGTGCAGGCACAGTTCAGGGATGCAGATCATATGAAAGACATAGGGATTGTGATCCCCATCACATCCTCATACTATGGGTACAGTCTGTCTCTGCCTGAACATATCCATAACACACTGAGACTGGACAGGTTGATGGGGACACCATAGATCAGGGAAGTGTTGTAGCCCCAGGTATGGACATGCCAGAATCTAGCCCTAGCCATTGTAGGCAAGAGGTTCCACCAAGGTGGTTGGTGGCAATGGTCCCAGAAGGTATGGTTACTGCTGTCTATCTGAGGTTCTTGTGAAGGTAGCAGCCGGCCAACATATGTGCAAGGCCATTGTGGAGACAAACGCAAGGTGCACCAGGGCTTCATCAGAGGTTCTGAGGGTCATTTAGAAATTACATGCTGACTTACAGGACTGCATTCAGCAAGTATGTGATTCATTGTTCAGGATGAGTGACACTTTAGACTATGCAGTGTAAGCTCTGCTCATCTGTTAGGGGTGAGGGAATATACTTCACGCCCTTTATCTGTCACATTCTCAGATGATAGCTGTCCTGACATTGATGAGTAAAGCCCAACTCCTGCAGTTGTAGAAGTTCCATGGCTACATCATTTGTGGATATGTCTACACCCACAAGATGTCATCCTTGTGGTAATAGCCATGCAGAAACCCCCTCCAGCAGACATTGGTCACATTCAGTTAACACACCATCATCTAACCACGGTCATATAACAAGCAATGCAACTGTTGACAGACCCAGTTCTTGTGGGTAGGGGTGTTATTGGGAAGCTGAATCCTCTACCAAACAAAAATTTAAAAAGAAAAACTAAAGAATAAACAAGAATGTATGTTTACCACAGAGACTCCAACTGAAGTTCCACTCCAGAGTATAGAAAAGCCAAAAAATATACTGGAAAAGTAAGTAGTGCTTTCATTTTAATATTTAAAACTTCTTCAGATCTGTAGCCACTGTAGATCACTGAAAGGTCCATGTAGCTAATATACTTAAAGCCACACATACCTTTCTATAGGGATGGGCACTCCATGACTCCCACAGGGCTGCAGACAAGGCTGATACATGCCCATTATTTGTCGTATGGTGTCCCTTCCATTCTGTAGGTGCCATAGAGAGCATGAAAAGATAAGCCTGATCAGAAGAACCAGGGTCTTGGGGGACGGGGCAATGTTTTGCACCATTGGCAACAACAGTTGCTGTAATAGCTTCTTGAAAAAACAGCTTTACAATTGTTGCAGTAATGCATAACATTGTTTTTCAATTTTTCTCTGCTTGAATGTGGGAGTATGGCCATGTTCATTACTAATGTGTGTGCAGCTTGGTAGAGTAGAGCATCATGTATATGTTTCTGAATGTATCTGCCATTTTTTTCTTTACTAGTTTACAGCATAGCTCATTATAGAGTCATTTGCATATATCTCAGCTGCATCGTCCTTTCTAGCCAGCCTTGCCATGTGACTGTGTTTCCTGAATTGCACACAGCCTGCTCATCCTCACTTACTGAACAAATTCATTCAGCACAATGTGATGATGCTTTATGAATGCTGGCATAATAAAAGTAAAAAGCTTCTTAAACATATATATATATATATATATATATATATATATATATATATATTATAGATGGGGTCTATATTATAAACACAAATGCTTACCTTATTGAATCCCTAAACATTGACCTGTCCTCATCGAACCGCATAAACACTGAACGCCCTAAACCATGAAATTCAAAACATCGAACTATCATACTTGTCTCGCCCCACCACCCGCTACATACTACCTACACAAACAAACTAAATAAACCACATACATACACTAACAAAAACCCTACATCTAACCCTAAACTAAACCCTACTTCTAACCCTACATTAAATCTTACATATACCACCAAGTATGCACTTAACTTAACCCGCACCCTAACCCTAAGGTCCGTAACTATCGCACACTTACCTTGTGGAGCTATATCGCAGAAGGCCAACCATGACGATTCAACGTTTTCGGTTTCGCTCTTCTGGACGTTCAATGTTTTCGCATTTCGATAAGGATGGGTCGACATTTAGGGATTCGATAAGGTAAGCATTTGACTTACTAATAGGGAACCTATATAAAAAACTCAAATCAAGTTTAATATTAGAAAACTATTGAAAGAACTAAAAAAGATCATAAGGAATATGAAGGCATCCCATGAACTTAGACTAGTATCAACAGCTAAAGACAATTACAAATTTTTCTTTTGCTACACCCAGCATTGCTCAGAACATATCCAAAATGTCACTACCTACCTGGATCTAGTAGAGACAGCCAACATACTAGCAGACAACTTTAGTGCAAATTTCACCCCTGAGGCAACTAAAGAAGGCTTTGTATCTCACAGAATCTCAACCTTCATCCCATCATAACCAAAGGACACTTGCTAAAGGTATTCTCCAAAATTAAAGATCTGTCATCCACGGAGCCCTGATAGTTTAAGCAGTTGCCTAATAAACACTACAAGACATGCCCAGGTGGACCCATTCTTACAGCTATTTAATCTGACCTTAATCACTGGTTTTGTCCCTCTGAAATATAGCACAGAGTTGTGATAACAACTTGCAAAGATGGACCCGACACTGACCATAGAAATTAAAGACACATTAGCCTGACTAGTGTCATGTGCAAAGCCATGAAATATATAATATCATAACTGAGGTAATTAACTCTGTTATTAAAAATCTTATAAGGCTTGATACACCAGCAGTTCAGTTTTGTTAATGGTAGATCCTGTATAATGAATCTGGTTAACTTCTTTAAGAGAATAACTGAACCATGGATAGTGGAAATGCTGTCTGTATAACTTACCTCTACCTGGCTAAAGCTTTAGACACAATTCTGCATTCTAACTCAACAAATATGCTAAATGAGTTCCAAATTGACCCCTATATAGATAGGAAGACAGAAATGTGGTTGAAGGCTAGAAACCACATATCATGAGTGGCAGGTGTATCCTCAACATACATAAAGGGCCTTCAGGATTCTGTGATGGGACCTCTACCATTTAGCATATGCTTCATATATCTCCAAATTAGAAAGGAGGATCTCTACCTAACCAAGTTTGTTTGTCATCTTCAGGTCCCACTCTGTTACTCAGAAGCTCCACTGGTAAGCACACAAATCAACAACTGTCACTCAAAAAACTAAGTTAGAACAAAATGCTGAAAGTGCTGTTATTGGATTTGTTAAACAATCCTTTCATCCATCTTATGGTATAGACAGCATCCTGCTTCAAAATGAAAGTATTGTGATAGACTTTTGGAACATAGATAAATAAGTCCCTTGCCTTTGAACATCATGTTGCAACAGTGGCTGAGAAATCTTTTTACTTTGTGAAACTGATTACAAAAGATATTTCATCTAGTCCAAAGGGAGTTCTTACCCCTATATATTCTGCATTGATCAAACCTCTTATAGAATACAGTGCCCCTTTTGGGATCTGCGTATCAAGGAACTGGAAAGATCCCAGAGGTTCCTAACTAAAACATATCATAGGTTTACAAGACAAGAGCTGTTGACAGTAGCTGGAAGCACCGTCCCTTTAGCCAGTGCCCTACAGAATCCGTAAGGGCGATCTATGTTCAGTTTTTCAGGTCATTAGGGATCAAATATTCAAAGACCTGTTGTATTTCAACAGATCATACAGTCTCAATAACACTCGTACAGGAATCTAAATGTACTTCAGCAAATAAACATAACATAAACATAACATTTTGGAGACAGATTTGCCATGCATTGTTTACCCCTTCTCTGGAACAACCTTCCGAACAACCTTCCACTCCAGCTTCAGCAATGTGACATACCTTCATATATATCCACAAATACACCCCCGGTATGACTGGTCAGTTGCTGCTTGGAAAAGTCTAAGGGTAGGTATTCGCAAGCGGTAAATGGCCACTGGGCCATGTTGTCTTGTATATTTTATGATTCTAAAATACATGTGGGTATTAATTGAAAGAAATGAATTGGTATAAATGCATAGTTAATGCCAACTGACTACTTCTAGTTTCCATAGAAGGGCTCTTGTACTGAAACACTGGAATGAATCATCTTTCTGAATGAGTCACCTAGACTTTCTGTCTGTATGTTCTTTCTCCAGTTAAGTGATGTTTATATCAGCTAGTAGCCCAAGATCCATTTCATAGAAAACAACAATCAAAGACATCCAGTAGGTTTGTAGATCACCATGTAGACTGCTCATACAAATTATTGTTTAATAATTCATTAAATCCTTCCAGTATTTTACATTGATTGTCATAATTTTAATCAAAGTAAAGATAAACTGATAGTTACGTAATTACAAATAATTTATCAGTTATCTGTCGTTAGAGATTAAGATAATATTTGCATGCAGACAGACAAAAAGGGACACGTTTCATGGGAAAATTGAAAATATGAAGAAATGGTATATTTTTAGGCTTGATGATGCAACTTCATTGTACAACATTTTTGTTTATTAAAATAGGCATTTGACAACTTCAGTGTCTGTGATTTCTGTAAAATCGGGAAAATATTATCCAGAGCCCCCAGATTTGAATCAGCTGAGGTATCTTTAAGTGGGCTGTGTTAAGTGCTAATAGGCAGTGCAGAACAATTCACTGAAACCCCAGAACATCAAAAATCATAAAACTTTTTTTATTCGTTTTTTTCACTTATACTGGAATTTTTTGTTAGGATAATACTCAGATGATGGGTCTGTAGTGTACCAAAGCAAATGCAAACCAGTTAAAAGGCAATCCAGTTTTTGTTAAAATGTCTTTTCATGGATATTCACTAGTCCATTAATAATAAGCTTAAATGGTAACTTCAATAGCCTCTGGTGCTCCATATAATACTGTATGTGATCCGTATGCATTCTGTTTACAGGATAAAATAAACTCAGAATGCTAGACGGTGCAGAGGCATAAATTCCTGACTACAGTGAGGACAACCCAAGCATGAGTAGCAACTGGATGCTGGAAGAGCTGGGTAGGGGGTGATGGGATGGAGAGGCAAATGCATGTTCGCCTCTTTTAGGAAGGGGAAGAGAAGGAAAGATGGCTCTGATTAGTCATTCACCACCACAGAAGTGGTGGTTTTCACAGCACCAAGAGCCAGGACCAGAGATATGTTCTTGCCGCTACTATATCAGTGATGGCATGTGTTAGTACTGCAGATGCAGGTCTTTGCTTGAATGGGGTTAAGGCATATTGGACCCCCCCCCCACAGCACTGCAGGTTGTTATGTCAGCCAGCTGGGGGAAGAGATTAGGTACCACTAGAAATGCTCTAGCTCTCTATATTAATGAAAGCTTCTGGTAAGGCCTTGGATAAGTCACAAATCATGGCAGTAGCAGAAGCCTGAGGGAGGAAGAAGAACAATGGTGATATCAGCTCTCTCCTGTAGACGCTTTGAGTCACTAGCCCAGATGTTCTGCAATTTTAGTTTGGCTACAAAAAAGCTGATGGTTCATGGATGGTTACTCCACAAGCAACCTGATTAGATAGTAGCGTCACCCAGCTGGTTGTCAGCCAAGTCACTGATCACACTATAACTGACAGTGAACAAATAGGCTCATTGGGTGCAATAGTCAGCATGCAGGAAGTATTAATGGTAACCATTTGAAATGTTAGGGCCAGCTAGAGTGTATCCCAAAATATGGAAACTGATTAGCCAAAATATCAGACTTACATATACTAAGTCCGAGATGCCATTTCTCAAGTATTCCCTTTTCTACAAGGTACAGCAAACTCAGAGTTGATGTATATATATATATATATATATATATGTGTGTGTGTGTGTGTGTGTGTGTGTGTGTGTGTGTGTATATACCTATATATATATATATATATATATATATATATATATATATATATATAGAGAGAGAGAGAGAGTTACACACATAGATACATATTTATACACACACATACTCACACACACACACACACACACACACACACACACACACACACACATATATATATATATATATATATATATATATATATATATATATATATATATATATGTTTCGGGGGGGGTGCTACTCTCCTACAAAAAATAGAGGAGAACAGTTTTCAAAATTTGCTCTTCTCCTGTATTTCCGGTCTTTTCTTTCGGGTTGTTAGCATTCAGCATTTCGAGTGCTGACATTTCAACAGAGAGCCAGAAAAGTCACACATAAAAGATAAATGACCTCAGAATTTCTTGAAACCACCTCTTATGATATATTCCAGAACTATTGGCCGTACTGGTAATGCATTCTTGTGCATTCAGAGTATACTCCCATATTTGTTCTTGCTCTTCATTGTGCAACTGCCACACTTTCAGTACTCCTGTTAGCCATTTTTCCCATCCCATGAGCTTCCCTACTGGTTGGACACTTCCATTATATCTAGCAGCCTGTTGTTTGGTAAAGAGTTGAAGATCTTACTAAAACCAATGAAGGTCACCTGCATTAACTACCATAGGGATTATTTTGTGGAGAACCAGTCACAATAATGGACTGACAAAGCCTGAATAAAGTATTCACCCAGATCTGTGACAGCTCACATCAGTTCATTCACATTCAGGGATATATCATACCATAATCTTTTCCACTTTCTATTAGTGTGCTCAACAAAGATGAGAAGTTTCTACAGGCTCCCTTGTAGACTACAATTTATATACGAGCACTAGAATGATCATTTTCAAGTTTAGGTAACATATAGCTTATAGCCCCCCCCCCCCCAGCTTACTCATATGTCCTAACCCTAACCTGTGCATTACATTACTAAAACCCCTTTCCCTAACTGTACCAGTACAAAGATGACACTTGATCTTAGTTTTATAGTTGGGGTGTATGATATAGGGTATTTTCAGTAGAGCAGAGTTATTAGATACTTTGTGATTCAATATTACAAGTTTTTAGTGTTTCTTTTTAGATATTTTGAGGGTTGATATTTTGAATTTTAGATATTTCCATAATGACATCTCTGTCTATCTATCTACCTATCTGTGTATCTTTCTTTCTATCCATATTAATTGTAGGATTGTTTTATTTCAGTAAAGGGTGATAATTTAAGGTACTGCAGTGCTGGTCTAACACAGTTTTTCTCTGCTGTAGTTGTAGATTTGCTGTTCCAGAGATCTCAAATATGGTGCTTGGAATTTAAAAAAACTCCAATTAACTAACCTTATCACCTGTCTCCAAAGGTAGGAGAGTTCTCCTCTGCTCTCCTGTTTTCCTTGTTATTACTCTGACCATATATTATATTTGTAACACCAACAAGCCCCTCCCCCTTATTACTCTGACCATGTATTATATTTGTAACATCAACAAGCCCCTCCCCCACTGGCTCACTGCTCTCACCGTTTTCATTCTGTCACTTCATAAACTAACTTTAGATATTCACATACTTCTATTGCTTTGTGAGCCTTGCTCAGTCATATCATACTGTGATTGCAGTTTTCTAAAAGTTCAGCTATAATACTTCATTTACTTATCCTAGTCCACTTCCAGTTCAGTTTATTTAATGTTTTTTACTTCCCTTTCTCCAATCCATTTTTATTCCTTTAACTGAAACATTGCCCAAGATTTCCTAGTTCCTAAACAATGGAAGCTCCTAAGCTTTTTGTTCTGACAAGCCATAAGAATGGTTTAGCAGATCTTTTCCTACCCTGTCCAAAGGTGTCCCTCCATTCTATCCCCGGACTACTTATCATGTAGGCCTTCATTAAGATGGCAGGTTCCTCTGCTCAGATGATTATATAGGATGAGCAAGGATTTCAGAGATGTGCATATGGCCATAACAAAATTCACTGAATGCTGTTTGATTTCACTTCAGATTTGTAATTTATTCATTTTCTATCCATTCATACAAAACCCCTTTTTTCCTGTTTTCATACGTAGTGTTGGGATGTCACTTCAATAGTGACAATCATCTGGAGCCAATGTTTACACCATCAGCTGGCTGTTGTACCATAAATATTGCATGCTTAATAGAAACATTTAATTTATATTTAGGTATGAATATTAATATCAGATATTTAAACACTCCGATACCATCAGCATACTATTGCAATTGTCTTTTCAATAATGGAAACTGCCACCTATTTGCTTGCTGGTACTTTATATAATCCTCTCTACAATGACTTTGCCCTTCTTTAATTTCTAAACAACTGATACCTATTACAACCTAAGGAATCATCCCTTGAAAAACTTTATTAAATCACCATTTACAAGTAACACTACAGTGCAATCATTCTCTAAAACTGAGCCTGCTATATGGAATGCCATACCTGTAAATGCATGCAAAAAACCTTTTATAATCATGCATAAAAAATCCTGTTTGATTACCTGAAATCATCTAGAAAATGTAATTGTTTTGCTCGTAATCCACCCTGACCTCTGAACCCTTACTTCTACTCTTTTTCTCTGTCTAATTACAACCTGACTTGGGCTACTGTTATTACTCTTAGCATAGCCTCAGGGAGCAATCATATGCTAGCTACAACTGGCATCTCTGCCGATATTTTTTCCACATACCAATTCAGTGAAAATTGAATGTAATTCATGTCTGTGATTTTTAACTTTGACTTCTACTGATGGTTGTACAAGTTGTCAGAAATGAATATGCTTGTAAATATATATGCGTACATCTACAAAAGTATAAATACATATAATATATTGTGGATATCTTTACCTTTGTATTTACTTGTAACTCTCTTGTCAAACAGAGGCCTGGGTTATAGTTGAAAAGGGACATGTTTGACTAGCTCACCAGGCCAGTTAAGAAATTAAATAAATAAACCAATAAAATACTTATCCAAGTTCATCTAAATTTTACAAAGGCAGCTAAAAGAAATTCAAATGCACAAAAACTGAAATGTAAAATAAAATGGGGAAAAAAAAAATATATATATATATATATATATATATATATATATATATATATATATATATATATATATAGTAGTGAGAAAATATGCAAATGAAATATTTTGCTGAAAATTTTAAGGAGTTAAAACAGATTGAAACATTACCTGAATCTAAGCTTTAAACCAGCAGTTTTGCTGTTTACATATGGCATTCAACACCTATCCTTTCTGCAACTTGAACACATCACTTATCATGAATTAGTAAGGCATTGACACTTTTGATATCTGGGGGTCAATCATTTATTGACATTTTTGTTGACTGTTTTTTTGGACTGAAATTGGAAAAGTGGCATAACGTTGTTACATCTTTTACTAACTTTTTTTTTTTTTGTGAGCCAAACTCAGTACAAAACAATGGCCCCATGATGATGCAGTTGTTAGCTTTGCTGCCTCATATCATTATTTTCTCATGCTCAGTTCTGGGATGGGGTACTTTGGCTTGGAATCTGTATGCCCTCCTTGTATCTTTGTGGGCTTTTGCTAGAACACAAAACTTGCAATCATATAATAAAGATGTATCAAGAAGTGAACCTGTGAGCTCTAAATGTCCTAAGTGTGTTTGCAATATGAGTATATGTGGTCATCCTGCAATGAACTGGCATTCCAGCCAGGACTGGTTCTCCGCTCAACCAGTTTTGGAATAGAGTCTTGCTCTGTCATAACCCTGAATAGGATAATTCTATTAACAGAAAATGAGTGAATAAGAAAAAAAAAAAAAAACAGCTGGAATGCAATTACACTGAGTCTGAAACAATATAACTGGAAATTATATATAAAGTACCAAGTAACACAGGAAAAAATCAAAGGGTACAAAATATGGAAGCTAAAGTAACAATCCATGATGAGTTCTGCAGTTCTGTTCTTGAAGTGAGTGGCAATAACACTCGTATTACTTTATACCCAAGCATTTTTGGATTTTTGTCAAAAAGGCAGAAAAAAAGAAGAGAAAATAATTTTAATGTAAGTAAGTTGAAATACATGCAGATGAAGATATGTAAATATGAAGTGAACTAAAAAAATAGGTTTTGAATATTTATTTGACACAGACCTAAAAACAAGAAGAATTCTAATTTTCCCTACCATAGAAAAATACAAAAAGTAGAGCAAAATTTAAAGGCAGATGATAAAAAACAGAACAATTTGGCTCTTCTAAATGTTCTTTTTTGTTGGGACAGAATTTACTGGCAACAGACAATGGAATAATATTTGCATGTGATCTTAATACAGTCTACAAACAATTTTAAAACTCTCTTGGAGTAAAAATTCAGCTATGGAGATGAAAGATACCAGAGATGAATATATATTGTCCCAGAGACTGTTGCGAAAATGAATGACCTTTAAATTGCTAGTTCAAGGGAATGATGCTTACTGATGTCAATGCCAAGAAAGCACATGCAGTAATCTTCTGTAAAGAAACTTTCCTTCAGAAAAAGGAAAACTGGGAGAGTAACAGTAAGTCAACCAGCATTTAATTGCAGTGAGATAACTTTAGGGGGGGGTGTTATGAGTAACTTGAGTAACTTGAGAAATAAACAAATTTGACAGTCAATCTAAAAATAGTTAATAAAGAAAGGTTATACCAGATAACTCTTAATGTTTTACAGTAATGTGACTATAAGCACAGGCCATCACTTTGATTTTAGCTATTCTGACTGGAGCAAGTTATTAATTTGCTTGCTGCCTTATAGTTGTCTGCATACAGAACTTATAATCAGCGGCACTAATTACTTGGTCAGGCAAGTGTAACTCTACAGCATTAATTTACAGACAATAGCAACTTATGAGGTGACTCATAATGAAGTGAGACTTAAATATTTAGTATTGTCTAGTTTTAGCTGTGTGACATTTGTTGTATTTAACAGTATACAGCTACTAAAAAAATGGTGGTTGGACAGATAAAAAGATTACAGATCACATGGAAGAGAACAGGGGACTACAGATTACTGACTGAAATTATTTGTTCAATGAGCAGGTAGATACTTTTCTATACACAGAGGCAACAACAATTCCAACAATACAAAGTGATCATAGCAAAACAAAAACATATATGCTACTATGGCCAGAGCCCCTGTATCCAATTACAGTAAATTACATTCAGAAGAAGCAAGCTACTGTTTTTCTTCCACAGCAGATCTGTTCAGTCAAAGTGATTTCCAGTTCATTGACATATCACAGCATTCTTCAGTTTTACACTGCAGGCTAGTAAATCAGTGTAATGACTGCAGCTGGTACATGAAAATTCATTTATGGAAGAGACACCTAATACTTAAAATAATGGAATAAAGGAATACACAGAAACTATTTTGATGGAAGATATTGCATGCCTCACCTAGAGTACCTAATTCCTTATTGTCTACAGATTGTATATCTCAACAGTAATGTCTTTTAATATAACTACAACTTAAGAAATGTCTTATGACATTTCACATGTACTCTTCAATTCCTCCAGAGTTTGTCATGCCACCATCTGTTCAATAAGGTAATTCTTAGGTTACTTGTTACCTCTCTTGTACAAAAAAATCCCATCCTCATATCTGCTTTAAGACATCTATCTTATATTTTCTGATGTTATTCTTTTTTTCAACATATTTAACTATTAGAACTGAGTTTCTTAAGATACCTTTATGCTTTTATTATAAACCTAACTGTCTCATTTTATTAAACACTAATAGTATTTCTGGCTTATTTTTTTCAAGTCTGTGGGGTTTCTAATACCATGATCGGAATGGATCCCATTCCCAAGTCAGAGAACGATTACAGTTCATAAAATTAGTATTTTTTTCTGTCTTTGATGTTAGCTAAAAGTGCTCATCTCAGCATTTGCAATGTGTTCAGAATTGCCTCCTTCTGTAATTCATACTGGGTTACATGTATTGTTAGCATACATAAGTGCAAATGTAAATTCTTTTATATTAGATCCATTGGTCCTAATATAGAACTGGTAAAAAACATTGGAAGTGTCAGGGTATTGTTATTTCATATTATTCTCATTTCTACATGTAAATCCTGATATTTTATGACTTTGTATCTCTCTGTATGTAAGACACTGTAATAATTGGGTTGACTACTTTATCTGGTTTTCTTGCATCTGTTTTCTGAACTATTGGTAATGGATGATCCCATGTGATATATATGTCATCATTTTCTATAATGCCTCGAGGCTCATATTTCCAGTGTTTCTCAGATACTTCTATATTGTAGTGTTTGCTCAATCCCCAATGCTTCAGACTTGCCACATAATTGTGCCTTTCAGTATACAGACCCTCTGCTAGGAGTGCATTGCACCCAGAAATAAGATGCGTGACTGTTTCTGGTTCTGTTTTACAGAATCTGCATTTGTCTGCTTTTCCAATGTTCTCAAAGGAATTTTCAAACCAACATGTACCTCGTCCACTATCCTGGGCATCCATTCATCTTTTGGTTTCAGTTCACATTTCCTTAACCATTCCTGGCTCAAATCTTAATCGACACGATGTTGTTGCAGGAGATATTTGCACTTGTCATTGTATTTATGGATTTTCCAGTTTTTTTGGCACAATCAGTTGCTGTCTGATTTTTGCCTGCTTGTGCTTTGAGTTTCATTCTTCACTTGACACCAAAATGCTTTTTCTAAACTAAACAAATATATCATATTTATATCATCTTCGTCATGTTTTAAAACTTTTCTATATGTTTGGATCTGATGAGTTCAGCAGAAATGTATGCAGTCTCATGAATCAATTTTGAGGAGACCCATACCTCCTTCACAGTGAGGAATATATCCTCTTGGTATACACTGATCTTTATGTATTATTTGATAAGCATGACACATTTTTCTTGTTTTGTGTCCCATTGATCCAATACTTTTTGTGGCTAGTCTATCACCCCAAAACTACAAGTTAGAACAAGAACAGCACATTGATTTATATCTTGGAATTTACTTCTAGATGTCAAGGCTGTTTTTAATATCAACTTTAGTCATCTGAAGTATTCCTTACTGAGCTTTATTTACATTTCTTCATGTTTTATTGTTGATCTTTCACCTATTCCCAAATATGTATGCACTCCCTCCTACTCAAGTTCATTTATGTCAAATTCCTGTCCCAAGTTGATGTTTTCTTTGTGTTAGCTTTTCTGCTTTAAATGGTGCTTTTACACATGTATTAAGACCAAATGTTATTCTTATAGCTTCTGAAAAAGTTTTAATGATTTGCAGTTGTGCTTTTAACTCCTCATCTGATGAACTATGCAGTTTTAACTCATCCAAAAAAAAAAAAAATAGATGGGAAAACATTAAACAGTGCTGTTTCTGGGAGCCATATTGTAATCATAGCCTAATTTGCTAAGTAAACAGCTTAATGGGATAAGGGCAAGACAAAACAGCAGTGGTGACAAAGACTCGCCTTGGAATATCCCCCTTTAAATTTTTAACCATGGGATAATAATTTGCCCTTTGACATGGCTCATTTGGAAAGTGATTTGCCACTATTTCATGGTCACTGTCATGTAATTGATCAGTGTAGGATATAGCTCATATATTTGTAAGCACTTTTTATCCATGAATGTAGGATGCTGTTGAATGATTTTTTTTTTTTATAAACTATCCTGCTCTACTTAAATTCTTCCTCTTTTTACAATTCTCTTTTATGGCTTTTTTGAGCAAAAAATTATTGTTTTTTCCATATGACTTTTTTTTGTTACACTTTTGTTTTATTGCCATAATTGAGGGTTTTTTTCTAAATGACTATAAACACTGTCTACATCAATTCCAGTATACAGTTTCTATATCTTTGGAAGGCAAGTTAGTAGGTCCATAGGTAAGTACTAGGCTAGTTGCTTTTGTGGGTCATTTTTAGCCTAACCAATTTCCCTTTTTGGGATCAAATTAACCTATCCTATTTGGTTAGAGACTAGCCTAAATCCACCCTATGGTTAATAATTATACATTACGTTTATTTTCAATAACTGAGACCATACCATAGATAATTTGAGGGGGCCCATGCATGGCATAAAGCATTTAGGAACTGCCTCTATCCATTAGTAGTACAGAAGGGGTAGTCTTGGGGTAAATGTTTTGTTTCCCATCCATAGATCCAGGCTGCTGTTGAATATGGACATGGATGAATTTTATTTTATGAGGACAGGGAGTCTGTTCCAGAGCTGTGGCATCCTCACCAAGATACACCTGTTCATCCAAACTGTTCTGCTGATGTTGCAGAACAGGTTTACATCTCTAGACCTAGTATTTCTAATATCATTTGACTTGCTAATGTGCAATAAATCCATCAGTATTGGGTCAGAGCATGCCTTATAAGTCAGACAAATGTCACCTCTTAGTAATCTATACCAAGTATAGTGACAGGACTTTGAATCTATAGTTTATAGGATGGCTTGCAGGTTCATTCTTAAGGAAGAGTGCAGGTTGTTGTCTGTTAAGGATGTGCATATAAGTAATTGTTACTTAGGGCCAAATCTTCATGTAACGATGTTAATGCTTTAAAATGGAAGTTAGGTACTGTGTCTGGGCCTGTTGTTTAGCATCTAGCAGGTTTTATGCCATTTTTCTCAGGTTCTCTGGCCGTTACTTCATCTCATTTCATATCTTCTATATTACAGTGTCTGACTGTTTCTTTTAATTCTTCTATCCATTCAGCATCGTTATTATGCACAACAGAGTATTCTCCAAAATGTGCATATTTCTTTTGGTGGTGTTTCCATTCGTTTTGCTTCATTTCCCAATTCTCTGTAAAATCTTTTTGGGTCATCAATGAATTGCTTATTTTATACTTGTCCTTTATATTTATCTGCATATCTTCTAAGTTCTAAGTTCTAAGTGCCTGTACTGTTATTTTTAGTTTATTACTGTCGATAGTATAGGATAAATCTTGGTCTTGTTTAATACTGTGTATTGTTTTTACCACATCTATCGTTGCAGTTATTTTGATGATCGGTTCCCTTTTTCTGTATTCTTCTAACAGTGACACTTCTTGTCTTATTTGGCTTATAGTTTTCTCTGTCTGATGCTTCCAGGGTGACCTTTGACCTGTTTCCTTCCTTTCCTTTGTTACTTTAACATTACCCATTATAGTTTAGCTGCACAGTAATATATTATATGTATTTCTGTTACATCACATACATTTATCTTAATAGTCTCAATTACCGTGTTCATCTGCTTAACCAATCTTCTTACATTTTGGATCTTATTTACCCTCTGTAATCTATTTCTTTCATCTATCTTAATATTTTTATCCATCTCTATTAAATCAAAACAGTCTTCCATTAAATCATTTTCTTCTGGATTGAGAGTGTCAACTCTGTTTCCTATGAGTAATCTACAAAAAGTTCCAGGAAATCTTTCTGTGACATATTCTATTCAGAATGCGCTGCTTCATCTGCTGCTCCTACATTTGGGAACCCTTTTGCCCAACACTCCGCAGCATTATTTGTGTTAGAGTCGGCACTATTTCTTGTTCCTTGCTTTGCTGTGTAAAATCAACTGGACTTTCGTACTGAAGGCTCCAGAGTATCATTAGACTGGAAATCTTTAGACACCTCTTGCTCGACCTGTTGGTTATTAATCTGGAGACCTATAATTCCATCATGCTGCAACATTTCCTGTGTTCAGCTCTTCACATTAAATCCTTCACTTCACATAATCCATAACTTAAAATTCTATTTGCTTAACTTCTGCCTTACCCATTCTCTTTTCTACATTCCCCCTTTGTTTTCCTATTTTTTGTATTGTGGGAGCTTCCATGTCTGTGATTCTTTGCCTGTATTTTTCTTCAAATATCTCTGGTCTTCAACTCTTTATAGAAAATGCATTGCACTAAATCTCTTTTTTTCTCATGTCCACATTTCTTGTTATACTTTTAAAAATATTCTGGGTTGTGTTCTTTATATTTTCGCATGTCCTCAGCGTTAGCTACCACCAGTAGCAGCCCTGCATTATTATTTCATACTCTTATTTTGCCATTTATGTACTGTGGTGGTGGTGTCCAGGCAAAAAATTGTAAAAATGGCCAATATCCTGAGATTTTAGGACAAAATTATTTCCTATACTTTATTTAATAGTTGCATAAAACAGTTATTCTGCATCTGAAATTCCATCATTGAAGGTTGTGCTAGGCCTGGCAAGCCAGAATAGATAACTCTACTGCCAATCATTAGCGGACCGGAGTTCTGCTGTGGCGACCCCTAACCGGGAAAAGCCGAAAGACACAAACTCTTATTTTGCCATTTGATTCACAGCATTTACATTTGACATTTGTTCAGGGTGATAAGCTCATTAACTATTAGAATGTTTGTATGGTACTTAAACAGCAAAACTAAATTACTGTGATTTTAAATATTACAGAAAAAAAATTGTAAAATGCACAGCCTTACCTATATTTTAGATACTCGTTTCACTTTGCCATCTGTGCTATCAGCTTTTACAGCATACCATGTAAGAATGTTACCCAGGAGTCCTGACCTGAAAATGTTATATTATCTGAAATAAATACACAGATATTATTGTCATTTATAGGTATAAGCAAATTAAATTTAGAATGCCCATAAGAAAATGGCAAGGTGCAACATTTAAAACATGCATTAAATAAAAGTGCTGCCATAAGTTTTCTTCAAAATAAGTATAAAACTTACTGAAACGTAAGTATATAATATTACTGTGATTTCAAGACTGTAAGTATGTAAAATGTCTTGACATGAAAAATTGCATAAAAAATATTCATTTTAT